>NW_028126314.1:600000-843454 GCF_965194825.1 Balaenoptera physalus | reverse complement strand
GTTTAGGGTACGGGTTAGGATTAGGGTACATGTTAGGGTTAGGGTAGGGGTTAGGGTTAGGGTACGCATTAGTGTTAGGGTAGTTATTAAACGTATCCCACTCTCTAGATACACCTTAGCACGTAAAGGAATATTATTTGGGGGTCCAGCCATGGAGAAGAGTTTAGACACTAGGATAAGATAAGGAACACACCCATTATAAAGAAATCACATTAGGATTCTCTTTTTAAGCTGTTCCTTAAAACACTAGTGCTTAGGAAATCTATTGGAGGCAGAAGGAGTCAAGGGTAGCCTAGGGTTAGGGTTAGGCTTAGGGTACGGCTTAGGGTACGGCTTAGGGTATGGGTTCGGGGAGGCGTTCTTGTATGGCGGAGGGTATGGGTTAGGGTTAGGGTTTGGGTTAGTGTTAGGGTTAGGGCTTCGTTTAGGGTACGGGATAGGATTAGGGTACGTGTTAGGGTTAGAGTAGGGGTTAGGGTTAGGGTACGCGTTAGGGTTAGGGTAGTTATTAAACCTATCCCACTCTCTAGATACCCCTTAGCACGTAAAGGAATATTATTTGGGGGTCCAGCCATGGAGAAGAGTTTAGACACTAGGATAAGATAAGGAACACACCCATTATAAAGAAATCACATTAGGATTCTCTTTTTAAGCTGTTCCTTAAAACACTAGTGCTTAGGAAATCTTTTGGAGGCAGAAGGAGTCAAGGGTAGCCTAGGGTTAGGGTTAGGCTTAGGGTACGGCTTAGGGTACGGCTTAGGGTACGGGTTCAGGGAGGGGTTCGTGTATGGCGGAGGGTATGGGTTAGGGTTAGGGTTTGGGTTAGTGTTAGGGTTAGGGCTTCGTTTAGGGTACGGGATAGGATTAGGGTACGTGTTAGGGTTAGAGTAGGGGTTAGGGTTAGGGTACGCGTTAGGGTTAGGGTAGTTATTAAACCTATCCCACTCTCTAGATACCCCTTAGCACGTAAAGGAATATTATTTGGGGGTCCAGCCATGGAGCAGAGTTTAGACACTCGGATAAGATAAGGAACACACCTATTATAAAGAAATCACATTAGGATTCTCTTTATAAGCTGTTCCTTAAAACACTAGTGCTTAGGAAATCTATTGGAGGCAGAAGCAGTCAAGGGTAGCCTAGGGTTAGGGTTAGGCTTAGGGTTAGGCTTAGGGTACGGCTTAGGGTACGGGTTCGGGGAGGGCTTCTGGTACGGCGTAGGGTATGGGTTAGGGTTAGGTTTAGGGTTAGTGTTAGGGTTAGGGCTCGGTTTAGGGTACGGGTTAGGATTAGGGTACGTGTTAGGGTTAAGGTAGGGGTTAGGGTTAGGGTACGCGTTAGTGTTAGGGTAGTTATTAAACCTATCCCACTCTCTAGATACCCCTTAGCACGTAAAGGAATATTATTTGGAGGTCCAGCCATGGAGAAGAGTTTAGACACTCGGATAAGATAAGGAACACACCCATTATAAAGAAATCACATTAGGATTCTCTTTTTAAGCTGTTCCTTAAAACACTAGTGCTTAGGAAATCTATTGGAGGGAGAAGCAGTCAAGGGTAGCCTAGGGTTAGGGTTAGGCTTAGGGTACGGCTTAGGGTACGGCTTAGGGTACGGGTTCAGGGAGGGCTTCGGGTACGGCATAGGGTATGGGTTAGGGTTAGGGTTAGGGTTAGTGTTAGGGTTAGGGCTCGGTTTAGGGTATTGGTTAGGATTAATGTACGTGTTAGGGTTAGGGTAGGGGTTAGGGTTAGGGTACGCGTTAGAGTTAAGGTAGTTATTAAACCTATCCCACTCTCTAGATACACCTTAGAACGTAAAGGAATATTATTTGGGGGTCCAGCCATGGAGAAGAGTTTAGACACTAGGATAAGATAAGGAACACACCCATTATAAAGAAATCACATTAGGATTCTCTTTTTAAGCTGTTCCTTAAAACACTAGTGCTTAGGAAATCTATTGGAGGCAGAAGCAGTCAAGGGTAGACTAGGGTTAAGTTTAGGCTTAGGCTTAGGCTTAGGGTACGGCTTAGGGTACGGGTTCGGTGAGGTTTTCGGGTACGGCGTAGGGTATGGGTTAGGGTTAGGGTTAGGGTTAGTGTTAGGGTTAGGGCTCGGTTTAGGGTACGGGTTAGGATTAGGGTACGTGTTAGGGTTAGGGTAGGTGTTAGGGTTAGGGTACGCCTTAGGGTTAGGGTAGTTATTAAATCTATCCCACTCTCTAGATACCCCTTAGCACGTAAAGGAATATTATTTGGGGGTCCAGCCATGGAGAAGAGTTTAGACATTAGGATAAGATAAGGAACACACCCATTATAAAGAAATCACATTAGGATTCTCTTTTTAAGCTGTTCCTTAAAACACTAGTGCTTAGGAAATCTATTGGAGGCAGAAGCAGTCAAGGGTAGCCTAGGGTTAGGGTTAGGCTTAGGATTAGGCTTAGGGTACGGCTTAGGGTTCGGGTTCGGGGAGGGGTTCGGGTACGGCGTAGGGTATGGGTTAGGGTTAGGGTTAGGGTTAGTGTTAGGGTTAGGGCTCGGTGTAGGATATTGGTTAGGATTAGGGTACGTGTTAGGGTTAGGGTAGGGGTTAGGGTTAGGGTACGCGTTAGTGTTAGGTTAGTTATTAAACCTATCCCACTCTCTAGATACCCCTTAGCACGTAAAGGAATATTATTTGGAGGTCTAGCCATGGAGAAGAGTTTAGACACTAGGATAAGATAAGGAACACACCCATTATAAAGCAATCACATTAGGATTCGCTTTTTAAGCTGTTCCTTAAAACACTAGTGCTTAGGAAATCTACTGGAGGCAGAAGCAGTCAAGGGTAGCCTAGGGTTAGGGTTAGGCTTAGGGTTAGGGTTAGGGTACGGCTTAGGGTATGGGTTCGGGGAGGGGTTCGGGTACGGCATAGGGTATGGGTTAGGGTTAGGGTTAGGGTTAGTGTTAGGGTTAGGGCTCGGTTTAGGGTACGGGTTAGGATTAGTGTACGTCTTAGGGTTAGGGGAGGGGTTAGGGTTAGGGTAGGCGTTAGGGTTAGGGTAGTTATTAAACCTATCCCACTCTCTAGATACCCCGTAGCACGTAAAGCCATATTATTTGGGGGTCCATCCATGGAGAAGATCTTAGACACTAAGATAATATAAGGAACACACCCATTATAAAGAAATCACATTAGGATTCTCTTTTTAAGCTGTTCCTTAAAACACTAGTGCTTAGGAAATCTATTGGAGGCAGAAGCAGTGAAGGGTAGCCTAGGGCTAGGGTTAGGCTTAGGGTTAGGCTTAGGGTACGGCTTAGGGTACGGGTTCGGGGAGGGGTTCGTGTACGGCGGAGGGTATGGGTTAGGGTTAGCGTTTGGGTTAGTGTTAGGTTTAGGGCTCCGTTTAGGGTACGGGATAGGATTAGGGTACGTGTTAGGGTTAGAGTAGGGGTTAGGGTTAGGGTACGCGTTAGGGTTAGGGTAGTTATTAAACCTATCCCACTCTCTAGATACCCCTTAGCACGTAAAGGAATATTATTTGGGGGTCCAGCCATGGAGAAGAGTTTAGACATTAGGATAAGATAAGGAACACACCCATTATAAAGAAATCACATTAGGATTCTCTTTATAAGCTATTCCTTAAAACACTAGTGCTTAGGAAATCTATTGGAGGCAGAAGCAGTCAAGGGTAGCCTAGGGTTAGGGGTAGGCTTAGGGTTAGGCTTAGGGTACGGCCTAGGGTACGGGTTCGGGGAGGGCTTCGGGTACGGCGTAGGGTATGGGTTAGGGTTAGGTTTAGGGTTAGTGTTAGGGTTAGGGCTCGGTTTAGGGTACGGGTTAGGATTAGGGTACGTGTTAGGGTTAGGGTAGGGGTTAGGGTTAGGGTACGCGGTAGTGTTAGGGTAGTTATTAAACCTATCCCACTCTCTAGATACCCCTTAGCACGTAAAGGAATATTATTTGGAGGTCCAGCCATGGAGAAGAGTTTAGACACTAGGATAAGATAAGGAACACACCCATTATAAAGAAATCCCATTAGGATTCTCTTTTTAAGCTGTTCCTTAAAACACTAGTGATTAGGAAATCTATTGGAGGGAGAAGCAGTCAAGGGTAGCCTAGGGTTAGGGTTAGGCTTAGGGTTAGGGTTAGGGTACGGCTTAGGGTACGGGTTCGGGGAGGGGTTCGGGTACGGCGTAGGGTATGGGTTAGGGTTAGGGTTAGGGTTAGTGTTAGGGTTAGGGCTCGGTTTTGGGTACGGGTTAGGATTAGTGTACGTCTTAGGGTTAGGGTAGGGGTTAGGGTTAGGGTACACGTTAGGGTTAGGGTAGTTATTAATCCTATCCCACTCTCTAGATACCCCGTAGCACGTAAAGCCCTATTATTTGGGGGTCCATCCATGGAGAAGATCTTAGACACTAAGATAATATAAGGAACACACCCATTATAAAGAAATCACATTAGGATTCTCTTTTTAAGCTGTTCCTTAAAACACTAGTGCTTAGGAAATCTATTGGAGGCAGAAGCAGTCAAGGGTAGCCTAGGGCTAGGGTTAGGCTTAGGGTTAGGCTTAGGGTACGGCTTAGGGTACGGGTTCGGGGAGGGGTTCGGGTACGGCGTAGGGTATGGGTTAGGGTTAGGGTTAGGGTTAGTGTTAGGGTTAGGGCTCGGTTTAGGATACGGGTTAGGATTAGGGTACATGTTAGGGTTAGGGTAGGGGTTAGGGTTAGGGTACGCATTAGTGTTAGGGTAGTTATTAAACGTATCCCACTCTCTAGATACACCTTAGCACGTAAAGGAATATTATTTGGGGGTCCAGCCATGGAGAAGAGTTTAGACACTAGGATAAGATAAGGAACACACCCATTATAAAGAAATCACATTAGGATTCTCTTTTTAAGCTGTTCCTTAAAACACTAGTGCCTAGGAAATCTATTGGAGGCAGAAGCAGTCAAGGGTAGCCTAGGGTTAGGGTTAGGCTTAGGATTAGGCTTAGGGTACGGCTTAGGGTTCGGGTTCGGGGAGGGGTTCGGGTACGGCGTAGGGTATGGGTTAGGGTTAGGGTTAGGGTTAGTGTTAGGGTTAGGGCTCGGTTTAGGATATTGGTTAGGATTAGGGTACGTGTTAGGGTTAGGGTAGGGGTTAGGGTTAGGGTACGCGTTAGTGTTAGGTTAGTTATTAAACCTATCCCACTCTCTAGATACCCCTTAGCACGTAAAGGAATATTATTTGGAGGTCTAGCCATGGAGAAGAGTTTAGACACTAGAATAAGATAAGGAACACACCCATTATAAAGCAATCACATTAGGATTCGCTTTTTAAGCTGTTCCTTAAAACACTAGTGCTTAGGAAATCTACTGGAGGCAGAAGCAGTCAAGGGTAGCCTAGGGTTAGGGTTAGGGTTAGGGTTAGGGTTAGGGTACGGCTTAGGGTATGGGTTCGGGGAGGGGTTCGGGTACGGCATAGGGTATGGGTTAGGGTTAGGGTTAGGGTTAGTGTTAGGGTTAGGGCTCGGTGTAGGGTACGGGTTAGGATTAGTGTACGTCTTAGGGTTAGGGGAGGGGTTAGGGTTAGGGTACGCGTTAGGGTTAGGGTAGTTATTAAACCTATCCCACTCTCTAGATACCCCGTAGCACGTAAAGCCATATTATTTGGGGGTCCATCCATGGAGAAGATCTTAGACACTAAGATAATATAAGGAACACACCCATTATAAAGAAATCACATTAGGATTCTCTTTTTAAGCTGTTCCTTAAAACACTAGTGCTTAGGAAATCTATTGGAGGCAGAAGCAGTCAAGGGTAGCCTAGGGTTAGGGTTAGGCTTGGGGTTAGGCTTAGGGTACGGCTTAGGGTACGGGTTCGGTGAGGGGTTCGGGTACGGCGTAGGGTATGGGTTAGTGTTAGCGTTAGGGTTAGTGTTAGGTTTAGGGCTCCGTTTAGGGTACGGGTTAGGATTAGGTTACGTATTAGGGTTAGGGTAGGGGTTAGGGTTAGGGTACGCATTAGGGTTAGGGTAGTTATTAAACCTATCCCACTCTCTAGATACCCATTAGCACGTAAAGGAATATTATTTGGGAGTCCAGCCATGGAGAAGAGTTTAGACACTAGGATAAGATAAGGAACACACCCATTATAAAGAAATCACATTAGGATTCTCTTTTTAAGCTGTTCCTTAAAACACTAGTGCTTAGGAAATCTATTGGAGGCAGAAGCAGTCAAGGGTAGCCTAGGGCTAGGGTTAGGCTTAGGGTTAGGCTTAGGGTACGGCTTAGGGTATGGGTTCGGGGAGGGGTTCGGGTACGGCGTAGGGTATGGGTTAGGGTTAGGGTTAGGGTTAGTGTTAGGGTTAGGGCTCGGTTTAGGGTACGGGTTAGGATTAGGGTACATGTTAGGGTTAGGGTAGGGGTTAGGGTTAGGGTACGCATTAGTGTTAGGGTAGTTATTAAACGTATCCCACTCTCTAGATACACCTTAGCACGTAAAGGAATATTATTTGGGGGTCCAGCCATGGAGAAGAGTTTAGACACTAGGATAAGATAAGGAACACACCCATTATAAAGAAATCACATTAGGATTCTCTTTTTAAGCTGTTCCTTAAAACACTAGTGCTTAGGAAATCTATTGGAGGCAGAAGGAGTCAAGGGTAGCCTAGGGTTAGGGTTAGGCTTAGGGTACGGCTTAGGGTACGGCTTAGGGTATGGGTTCGGGGAGGCGTTCTTGTATGGCGGAGGGTATGGGTTAGGGTTAGGGTTAGGGTTAGTGTTAGGGTTAGGGCTCGGTTTAGGGTACGGGTTAGGATTAGGGTACGTGTTAGGGTTAGGGTAGGTGTTAGGGTTAGGGTACGCCTTAGGGTTAGGGTAGTTATTAAATCTATCCCACTCTCTAGATACCCCTTAGCACGTAAAGGAATATTATTTGGGGGTCCAGCCATGGAGAAGAGTTTAGACATTAGGATAAGATAAGGAACACACCCATTATAAAGAAATCACATTAGGATTCTCTTTTTAAGCTGTTCCTTAAAACACTAGTGCTTAGGAAATCTATTGGAGGCAGAAGCAGTCAAGGGTAGCCTAGGGTTAGGGTTAGGCTTAGGATTAGGCTTAGGGTACGGCTTAGGGTTCGGGTTCGGGGAGGGGTTCGGGTACGGCGTAGGGTATGGGTTAGGGTTAGGGTTAGGGTTAGTGTTAGGGTTAGGGCTCGGTGTAGGATATTGGTTAGGATTAGGGTACGTGTTAGGGTTAGGGTAGGGGTTAGGGTTAGGGTACGCGTTAGTGTTAGGTTAGTTATTAAACCTATCCCACTCTCTAGATACCCCTTAGCACGTAAAGGAATATTATTTGGAGGTCTAGCCATGGAGAAGAGTTTAGACACTAGGATAAGATAAGGAACACACCCATTATAAAGCAATCACATTAGGATTCGCTTTTTAAGCTGTTCCTTAAAACACTAGTGCTTAGGAAATCTACTGGAGGCAGAAGCAGTCAAGGGTAGCCTAGGGTTAGGGTTAGGCTTAGGGTTAGGGTTAGGGTACGGCTTAGGGTATGGGTTCGGGGAGGGGTTCGGGTACGGCATAGGGTATGGGTTAGGGTTAGGGTTAGGGTTAGTGTTAGGGTTAGGGCTCGGTTTAGGGTACGGGTTAGGATTAGTGTACGTCTTAGGGTTAGGGGAGGGGTTAGGGTTAGGGTAGGCGTTAGGGTTAGGGTAGTTATTAAACCTATCCCACTCTCTAGATACCCCGTAGCACGTAAAGCCATATTATTTGGGGGTCCATCCATGGAGAAGATCTTAGACACTAAGATAATATAAGGAACACACCCATTATAAAGAAATCACATTAGGATTCTCTTTTTAAGCTGTTCCTTAAAACACTAGTGCTTAGGAAATCTATTGGAGGCAGAAGCAGTGAAGGGTAGCCTAGGGCTAGGGTTAGGCTTAGGGTTAGGCTTAGGGTACGGCTTAGGGTACGGGTTCGGGGAGGGGTTCGTGTACGGCGGAGGGTATGGGTTAGGGTTAGCGTTTGGGTTAGTGTTAGGTTTAGGGCTCCGTTTAGGGTACGGGATAGGATTAGGGTACGTGTTAGGGTTAGAGTAGGGGTTAGGGTTAGGGTACGCGTTAGGGTTAGGGTAGTTATTAAACCTATCCCACTCTCTAGATACCCCTTAGCACGTAAAGGAATATTATTTGGGGGTCCAGCCATGGAGAAGAGTTTAGACATTAGGATAAGATAAGGAACACACCCATTATAAAGAAATCACATTAGGATTCTCTTTATAAGCTATTCCTTAAAACACTAGTGCTTAGGAAATCTATTGGAGGCAGAAGCAGTCAAGGGTAGCCTAGGGTTAGGGGTAGGCTTAGGGTTAGGCTTAGGGTACGGCCTAGGGTACGGGTTCGGGGAGGGCTTCGGGTACGGCGTAGGGTATGGGTTAGGGTTAGGTTTAGGGTTAGTGTTAGGGTTAGGGCTCGGTTTAGGGTACGGGTTAGGATTAGGGTACGTGTTAGGGTTAGGGTAGGGGTTAGGGTTAGGGTACGCGGTAGTGTTAGGGTAGTTATTAAACCTATCCCACTCTCTAGATACCCCTTAGCACGTAAAGGAATATTATTTGGAGGTCCAGCCATGGAGAAGAGTTTAGACACTAGGATAAGATAAGGAACACACCCATTATAAAGAAATCCCATTAGGATTCTCTTTTTAAGCTGTTCCTTAAAACACTAGTGATTAGGAAATCTATTGGAGGGAGAAGCAGTCAAGGGTAGCCTAGGGTTAGGGTTAGGCTTAGGGTTAGGGTTAGGGTACGGCTTAGGGTACGGGTTCGGGGAGGGGTTCGGGTACGGCGTAGGGTATGGGTTAGGGTTAGGGTTAGGGTTAGTGTTAGGGTTAGGGCTCGGTTTTGGGTACGGGTTAGGATTAGTGTACGTCTTAGGGTTAGGGTAGGGGTTAGGGTTAGGGTACACGTTAGGGTTAGGGTAGTTATTAATCCTATCCCACTCTCTAGATACCCCGTAGCACGTAAAGCCCTATTATTTGGGGGTCCATCCATGGAGAAGATCTTAGACACTAAGATAATATAAGGAACACACCCATTATAAAGAAATCACATTAGGATTCTCTTTTTAAGCTGTTCCTTAAAACACTAGTGCTTAGGAAATCTATTGGAGGCAGAAGCAGTCAAGGGTAGCCTAGGGCTAGGGTTAGGCTTAGGGTTAGGCTTAGGGTACGGCTTAGGGTACGGGTTCGGGGAGGGGTTCGGGTACGGCGTAGGGTATGGGTTAGGGTTAGGGTTAGGGTTAGTGTTAGGGTTAGGGCTCGGTTTAGGATACGGGTTAGGATTAGGGTACATGTTAGGGTTAGGGTAGGGGTTAGGGTTAGGGTACGCATTAGTGTTAGGGTAGTTATTAAACGTATCCCACTCTCTAGATACACCTTAGCACGTAAAGGAATATTATTTGGGGGTCCAGCCATGGAGAAGAGTTTAGACACTAGGATAAGATAAGGAACACACCCATTATAAAGAAATCACATTAGGATTCTCTTTTTAAGCTGTTCCTTAAAACACTAGTGCTTAGGAAATCTATTGGAGGCAGAAGGAGTCAAGGGTAGCCTAGGGTTAGGGTTAGGCTTAGGGTACGGCTTAGGGTACGGCTTAGGGTACGGGTTCGGGGAGGCGTTCTTGTATGGCGGAGGGTATGGGTTAGGGTTAGGGTTTGGGTTAGTGTTAGGGTTAGGGCTTCGTTTAGGGTACGGGATAGGATTAGGGTACGTGTTAGGGTTAGAGTAGGGGTTAGGGTTAGGGTACGCGTTAGGGTTAGGGTAGTTATTAAACCTATCCCACTCTCTAGATACCCCTTAGCACGTAAAGGAATATTATTTGGGGGTCTAGCCATGGAGAAGAGTTTAGACACTAGGATAAGATAAGGAACACACCCATTATAAAGAAATCACATTAGGATTCTCTTTATAAGCTCTTCCTTAAAACACTAGTGCTTAGGAAATCTATTGGAGGCAGAAGCAGTCAAGGGTAGCCTAGGGTTAGGGGTAGGCTTAGGGTTAGCCTTAGGGTACGGCCTAGGGTACGGGTTAGGGGAGGGCTTCGGGTACGGCGTAGGGTATGGGTTAGGGTTAGGTTTAGGGTTAGTGTTGGGGTTAGGGCTCGGTTTAGGGTACGGGTTAGGATTAGGGTACGTGTTAGGGTTAGGGTAGGGGTTAGGGTTAGGGTACGCGGTAGTGTTAGGGTAGTTATTAAACCTATCCCACTCTCTAGATACCCCTTAGCACGTAAAGGAATATTATTTGGAGGTCCAGCCATGGAGAAGAGTTTAGACACTAGGATAAGATAAGGAACACACCCATTATAAAGAAATCCCATTAGGATTCTCTTTTTAAGCTGTTCCTTAAAACACTAGTGCTTAGAAAATCTATTGGAGGGAGAAGCAGTCAAGGGTAGCCTAGGGTTAGGGTTAGGCTTAGGGTTAGGGTTAGGGTACGGCTTAGGGTACGGGTTTGGGGAGGGGTTCGGGTACGGCGTAGGGTATGGGTTAGGGTTAGGGTTAGGGTTAGTGTTAGGGTTAGGGCTCGGTTTAGGGTACGGGTTAGGATTAGTGTACGTCTTAGGGTTAGGGTAGGGTTTAGGGTTAGGGTACACGTTAGGGTTAGGGTAGTTATTAATCCTATCCCACTCTCTAGATACCCCGTAGCACGTAAAGCCATATTATTTGGGGGTCCATCCATGGAGAAGAGCTTAGACACTAAGATAATATAAGGAACACACCCATTATAAAGAAATCACATTAGGATTCTCTTTTTAAGCTGTTCCTTAAAACACTAGTGCTTAGGAAATCTATTGGAGGCAGAAGCAGTCAAGGGTAGCCTAGGGTTAGGGTTAGGCTTGGGGTTAGGCTTACGGTACGGCTTAGGGTACGGGTTCGGTGAGGGGTTCGGGTACGGCGTAGGGTATGGGTTAGGGTTAGTGTAAGGGTTAGTGTTAGGGTTAGGGCTCCGTTTAGGGTACGGGTTAGGATTAGGTTACGTATTAGGGTTAGGGTAGGGGTTAGGGTTAGGGTACGCATTAGGGTTAGGGTAGTTATTAAACCTATCCCACTCTCTAGATACCCCTTAGCACGTAAAGGAATATTGTTTTGGAGTCCAGCCATGGAGAAGAGTTTAGACACTAGGATAAGATAAGGAACACACGCATTATAAAGAAATCACATTAGGATTCTCTTTTTAAGCTGTTCCTTAAAACACTAGTGCTTAGGAAATCTATTGGAGGCAGAAGCAGTCAAGGGTAGCCTAGGGCTAGGGTTAGGCTTAGGATTAGGCTTAGGGTACGGCTTAGGTTTCGGGATCGGGGAGGGGTTCGGGTACGGCGTAGCGTATGGGTAAGGGTTAGGGTTAGGGTTAGTGGTAGGGTTAGGGCTCGGTTTAGGATATTGGTTAGGATTAGGGTACGTGTTAGGGTTAGGGTAGGGGTTAGGGTTAGGGTACGCGTTAGTGTTAGGTTAGTTATTAAACCTATCCCACTCTCTAGATACCCCTTAGCACGTAAAGGAATATTATTTGGAGGTCTAGCCATGGAGAAGAGTTTAGACACTAGGATAAGATAAGGAACACACCCATTATAAAGCAATCACATTAGGATTCGCTTTTTAAGCTGTTCCTTAAAACACTAGTTCTTAGGAAATTTACTGGAGGCAGAAGCAGTCAAGGGTAGCCTAGGGTTAGGGTTAGGCTTAGGGTTAGGGTTAGGGTACGGCTTAGGGTACGGGTTCGGGGAGGGGTTCGGGTACGGCGTAGGGTATGGTTTAGGGTTAGGGTTAGGGTTAGTGTTAGGGTTAGGGCTCGGTTTAGGGTACGGGTTAGGATTAGTGTACGTCTTAGGGTTAGGGTAGGGGTTAGGGTTAGGGTACGCGTTAGCGTTAGGGTAGTTATTAAACCTATCCCACTCTCTAGATACCCCGTAGCACGTAAAGCCATATTATTTGGAGGTCCATCCATGGAGAAGATCTTAGACACTAAGATAATATAAGGAACACACCCATTATAAAGAAATCACATTAGGATTCTCTTTTTAAGCTGTTCCTTAAAACACTAGTGCTTAGGAAATCTATTGGAGGCAGAAGCAGTCAAGGGTAGCCTAGGGTTAGGGTTAGGCTTAGGGTACGGCTTAGGGTACGGCTTAGGGTACGGGTTCGGGGAGGGTTTCGGGTACGGCGTAGGGTATGGGTTAGGGTTAGGGTTAGGGTTAGTGTTAGGGTTAGGGCTCGGTTTAGTGTACGTGATAGGGTTAGGGTAGGGGTTAGGGTTAGGGTACGCGTTAGAGTTAAGGTAGTTATTAAACCTATCCCAATCTCTAGATACACCTTAGCAGGTAAAGGAATATTATTTGGGGGTCCAGCCATGGAGAAGAGTTTAGACACTAGGATAAGATAAGGAACACACCCATTATAAAGAAATCACATTAGGATTCTCTTTTTAAGCTGTTCCTTAAAACACTAGTGCTTAGGAAATCTATTGGAGGCAGAAGCAGTCAAGGTTAGCCTAGGGTTATGGTTAGGCTTAGGGTACGGCTTAGGGTACGGCTTAGGGTACGGGTTCGTGGAGGGCTTCGGGTACGGCGTAGGGTATGGGTTAGGGTTAGGTTTAGGGTTAGTGTTAGGGTTAGGGCTCGGTTTAGGGTACGGGTTAGGATTAGGGTACATGTTAGGGTTAGGGTAGGGGTTAGGGTTAGGGTACGCATTAGTGTTAGGGTAGTTATTAAACGTATCCCACTCTCTAGATACACCTTAGCACGTAAAGGAATATTATTTGGGGGTCCAGCCATGGAGAAGAGTTTAGACACTAGGATAAGATAAGGAACACACACATTATAAAGAAATCACATTAGGATTCTCTTTTTAAGCTGTTCCTTAAAACACTAGTGCTTAGGAAATCTATAGGAGGCAGAAGGAGTCAAGGTTAGCCTAGGGTTAGGGTTAGGCTTAGGGTACGGCTTAGGGTACGGCTTAGGCTACGGGTTCGGGGAGGCGTTCTTGTATGGCGGAGGGTATGGGTTAGGGTTAGGGTTTGAGTTAGTGTTAGGGTTAGGGCTTCGTTTAGGGTACGGGATAGGATTAGGGTACGTGTTAGGGTTAGAGTAGGGGTTAGGGTTAGGGTACGCGTTAGGGTTAGGGTAGTTATTAAACCTATCCCACTCTCTAGATACCCCTTAGCACGTAAAGGAATATTATTTGGGGGTCCAGCCATGGAGAAGAGTTTCGACACTAGGATAAGATAAGGAACACACCCATTATAAAGAAATCACATTAGGATTCTCTTTTTAAGCTGTTCCTTAAAACACTAGTGCTTAGGAAATCTTTTGGAGGCAGAAGGAGTCAAGGGTAGCCTAGGGTTAGGGTTAGGCTTAGGGTACGGCTTAGGGTACGGCTTAGGGTACGGGTTCAGGGAGGGGTTCGTGTATGGCGGAGGGTATGGGTTAGGGTTAGGGTTTGGGTTAGTGTTAGGGTTAGGGCTTCGTTTAGGGTACGGGATAGGATTAGGGTACGTGTTAGGGTTAGGGTAGGGGTTAGGGTTACGGTACGCGTTAGTGTTAGGTTAGTTATTAAACCTATCCCACTCTATAGATACCCCTTAGCACGTAAAGGAATATTATTTGGAGGTCTAGCCATGGAGAAGAGTTTAGACACTAGGATAAGATAAGGAACACACCCATTATAAAGCAATCACATTAGGATTCGCTTTTTAAGCTGTTCCTTAAAACACTAGTTCTTAGGAAATCTACTGGAGGCAGAAGCAGTCAAGGGTAGCCTAGGGTTAGGGTTAGGCTTAGGGTTAGGCTTAGGGTACGGCTTAGGGTACGGGTTCGGGGAGGGGTTCGGGTACGGCGTAGGGTATGGGTTAGGGTTAGGTTTAGGGTTAGTTTTAGGGTTAGGGCTCAGTTTAGGGTATTGGTTAGGATTAGGGTAGGGGTTAGGGTTAGGGTACGCATTAGTGTTAGGGTAGTCATTAAACCTATCCCACTCTCTAGATACCCCTTAGCACGTAAAGGAATATTATTTGGAGGTCCAGCCATGGAGAAGAGTTTAGACACTAGGATAAGGTAAGGAACACACCCATTATAAAGAAATCACATTAGGATTCTCTTTTTAAGCTGTTCCTTAAAACACTAGTTCTTAGGAAATCTACTGGAGGCAGAAGCAGTCAAGGGTAGCCTAGGGTTAGGGTTAGGCTTAGGGTTAGGGTTAGGGTACGGCTTAGGGTACGGGTTCGGGGAGGGGTTCGGGTACAGCGTTGGGTATGGTTTAGGGTTAGGGTTAGGGTTAGTGTTAGGGATAGGGCTCGGTTTAGGGTACGGGTTAGGATTAGTGTACGTCTTAGGGTTAGGGTAGGGGTTAGGGTTAGGGTACGCGTTAGGGTTAGGGTAGTTATTAAACCTATCCCACTCTCTAGATACCCCGTAGCACGTAAAGCCATATTATTTGGGGGTCCATCCATGGAGAAGATCTTAGACACTAAGATAATATAAGGAACACACCCATTATAAAGAAATCACATTAGGATTCTCTTTTTAAGCTGTTCCTTAAAACACTAGTGCTTAGGAAATCTATTGGAGGCAGAAGCAGTCAAGGGTAGCCTAGGGTTAGGGTTAGGCTTGGGGTTAGGCTTACGGTACGGCTTAGGGTACGGGTTCGGTGAGGGGTTCGGGTACGGCGTAGGGTATGGGTTAGGGTTAGTGTAAGGGTTAGTGTTAGGGTTAGGGCTCCGTTTAGGGTACGGGTTAGGATTAGGTTACGTATTAGGGTTAGGGTAGGGGTTAGGGTTAGGGTACGCATTAGGGTTAGGGTAGTTATTAAACCTATCCCACTCTCTAGATACCCCTTAGCACGTAAAGGAATATTGTTTTGGAGTCCAGCCATGGAGAAGAGTTTAGACACTAGGATAAGATAAGGAACACACGCATTATAAAGAAATCACATTAGGATTCTCTTTTTAAGCTGTTCCTTAAAACACTAGTGCTTAGGAAATCTATTGGAGGCAGAAGCAGTCAAGGGTAGCCTAGGGCTAGGGTTAGGCTTAGGATTAGGCTTAGGGTACGGCTTAGGTTTCGGGATCGGGGAGGGGTTCGGGTACGGCGTAGCGTATGGGTAAGGGTTAGGGTTAGGGTTAGTGGTAGGGTTAGGGCTCGGTTTAGGATATTGGTTAGGATTAGGGTACGTGTTAGGGTTAGGGTAGGGGTTAGGGTTAGGGTACGCGTTAGTGTTAGGTTAGTTATTAAACCTATCCCACTCTCTAGATACCCCTTAGCACGTAAAGGAATATTATTTGGAGGTCTAGCCATGGAGAAGAGTTTAGACACTAGGATAAGATAAGGAACACACCCATTATAAAGCAATCACATTAGGATTCGCTTTTTAAGCTGTTCCTTAAAACACTAGTTCTTAGGAAATTTACTGGAGGCAGAAGCAGTCAAGGGTAGCCTAGGGTTAGGGTTAGGCTTAGGGTTAGGGTTAGGGTACGGCTTAGGGTACGGGTTCGGGGAGGGGTTCGGGTACGGCGTAGGGTATGGTTTAGGGTTAGGGTTAGGGTTAGTGTTAGGGTTAGGGCTCGGTTTAGGGTACGGGTTAGGATTAGTGTACGTCTTAGGGTTAGGGTAGGGGTTAGGGTTAGGGTACGCGTTAGCGTTAGGGTAGTTATTAAACCTATCCCACTCTCTAGATACCCCGTAGCACGTAAAGCCATATTATTTGGAGGTCCATCCATGGAGAAGATCTTAGACACTAAGATAATATAAGGAACACACCCATTATAAAGAAATCACATTAGGATTCTCTTTTTAAGCTGTTCCTTAAAACACTAGTGCTTAGGAAATCTATTGGAGGCAGAAGCAGTCAAGGGTAGCCTAGGGTTAGGGTTAGGCTTAGGGTACGGCTTAGGGTACGGCTTAGGGTACGGGTTCGGGGAGGGTTTCGGGTACGGCGTAGGGTATGGGTTAGGGTTAGGGTTAGGGTTAGTGTTAGGGTTAGGGCTCGGTTTAGTGTACGTGATAGGGTTAGGGTAGGGGTTAGGGTTAGGGTACGCGTTAGAGTTAAGGTAGTTATTAAACCTATCCCAATCTCTAGATACACCTTAGCAGGTAAAGGAATATTATTTGGGGGTCCAGCCATGGAGAAGAGTTTAGACACTAGGATAAGATAAGGAACACACCCATTATAAAGAAATCACATTAGGATTCTCTTTTTAAGCTGTTCCTTAAAACACTAGTGCTTAGGAAATCTATTGGAGGCAGAAGCAGTCAAGGTTAGCCTAGGGTTATGGTTAGGCTTAGGGTACGGCTTAGGGTACGGCTTAGGGTACGGGTTCGTGGAGGGCTTCGGGTACGGCGTAGGGTATGGGTTAGGGTTAGGTTTAGGGTTAGTGTTAGGGTTAGGGCTCGGTTTAGGGTACGGGTTAGGATTAGGGTACATGTTAGGGTTAGGGTAGGGGTTAGGGTTAGGGTACGCATTAGTGTTAGGGTAGTTATTAAACGTATCCCACTCTCTAGATACACCTTAGCACGTAAAGGAATATTATTTGGGGGTCCAGCCATGGAGAAGAGTTTAGACACTAGGATAAGATAAGGAACACACACATTATAAAGAAATCACATTAGGATTCTCTTTTTAAGCTGTTCCTTAAAACACTAGTGCTTAGGAAATCTATAGGAGGCAGAAGGAGTCAAGGTTAGCCTAGGGTTAGGGTTAGGCTTAGGGTACGGCTTAGGGTACGGCTTAGGCTACGGGTTCGGGGAGGCGTTCTTGTATGGCGGAGGGTATGGGTTAGGGTTAGGGTTTGAGTTAGTGTTAGGGTTAGGGCTTCGTTTAGGGTACGGGATAGGATTAGGGTACGTGTTAGGGTTAGAGTAGGGGTTAGGGTTAGGGTACGCGTTAGGGTTAGGGTAGTTATTAAACCTATCCCACTCTCTAGATACCCCTTAGCACGTAAAGGAATATTATTTGGGGGTCCAGCCATGGAGAAGAGTTTCGACACTAGGATAAGATAAGGAACACACCCATTATAAAGAAATCACATTAGGATTCTCTTTTTAAGCTGTTCCTTAAAACACTAGTGCTTAGGAAATCTTTTGGAGGCAGAAGGAGTCAAGGGTAGCCTAGGGTTAGGGTTAGGCTTAGGGTACGGCTTAGGGTACGGCTTAGGGTACCGGTTCAGGGAGGGGTTCGTGTATGGCGGAGGGTATGGGTTAGGGTTAGGGTTTGGGTTAGTGTTAGGGTTAGGGCTTCGTTTAGGGTACGGGATAGGATTAGGGTACGTGTTAGGGTTAGGGTAGGGGTTAGGGTTACGGTACGCGTTAGTGTTAGGTTAGTTATTAAACCTATCCCACTCTCTAGATACCCCTTAGCACGTAAAGGAATATTATTTGGAGGTCTAGCCATGGAGAAGAGTTTAGACACTAGGATAAGATAAGGAACACACCCATTATAAAGCAATCACATTAGGATTCGCTTTTTAAGCTGTTCCTTAAAACACTAGTTCTTAGGAAATCTACTGGAGGCAGAAGCAGTCAAGGGTAGCCTAGGGTTAGGGTTAGGCTTAGGGTTAGGCTTAGGGTACGGCTTAGGGTACGGGTTCGGGGAGGGGTTCGGGTACGGCGTAGGGTATGGGTTAGGGTTAGGTTTAGGGTTAGTTTTAGGGTTAGGGCTCAGTTTAGGGTATTGGTTAGGATTAGGGTAGGGGTTAGGGTTAGGGTACGCATTAGTGTTAGGGTAGTCATTAAACCTATCCCACTCTCTAGATACCCCTTAGCACGTAAAGGAATATTATTTGGAGGTCCAGCCATGGAGAAGAGTTTAGACACTAGGATAAGGTAAGGAACACACCCATTATAAAGAAATCACATTAGGATTCTCTTTTTAAGCTGTTCCTTAAAACACTAGTTCTTAGGAAATCTACTGGAGGCAGAAGCAGTCAAGGGTAGCCTAGGGTTAGGGTTAGGCTTAGGGTTAGGGTTAGGGTACGGCTTAGGGTACGGGTTCGGGGAGGGGTTCGGGTACAGCGTTGGGTATGGTTTAGGGTTAGGGTTAGGGTTAGTGTTAGGGATAGGGCTCGGTTTAGGGTACGGGTTAGGATTAGTGTACGTCTTAGGGTTAGGGTAGGGGTTAGGGTTAGGGTACGCGTTAGGGTTAGGGTAGTTATTAAACCTATCCCACTCTCTAGATACCCCGTAGCACGTAAAGCCATATTATTTGGGGGTCCATCCATGGAGAAGATCTTAGACACTAAGATAATATAAGGAACACACCCATTATAAAGAAATCACATTAGGATTCTCTTTTTAAGCTGTTCCTTAAAACACTAGTGCTTAGGAAATCTATTGGAGGCAGAAGCAGTCAAGGGTAGCCTAGGGTTAGGGTTAGGCTTAGGGTTAGGCTTAGGGTACGGCTTAGGGTACGGGTTCGGGGAGGGTTTCGGGTACGGCATAGGGTATGGGTTAGGGTTAGGGTTAGGGTTAGTGTTAGGGTTAGGGCTCGGTTTAGTGTACGTGATAGGGTTAGTGTAGGGGTTAGGGTTAGGGTACGCGTTAGAGTTAAGGTAGTTATTAAACCTATCCCAATCTCTAGATACACCTTAGCAGGTAAAGGAATATTATTTGGGGGTCCAGCCATGGAGAAGAGTTTAGACACTAGGATAAGATAAGGAACACACCCATTATAAAGAAATCACATTAGGATTCTCTTTTTAAGCTGTTCCTTAAAACACTAGTGCTTAGGAAATCTATTGGAGGCAGAAGCAGTCAAGGTTAGCCTAGGGTTATGGTTAGGCTTAGGGTACGGCTTAGGGTACGGCTTAGGGTACGGGTTCGTGGAGGGCTTCGGGTACGGCGTAGGGTATGGGTTAGGGTTAGGTTTAGGGTTAGTTTTAGGGTTAGGGCTCAGTTTAGGGTATTGGTTAGGATTACGGTAGGGGTTAGGGTTAGGGTACGCATTAGTGTTAGGGTAGTCATTAAACCTATCCCACTCTCTAGATACCCCTTAGCACGTAAAGGAATATTATTTGGAGGTTCAGCCATGGAGAAGAGTTTAGACACTAGGATAAGGTAAGGAACACACCCATTATAAAGAAATCACATTAGGATTCTCTTTTTAAGCTGTTCCTTAAAACACTAGTGCTTAGGAAATCTATTGGAGGCAGAAGCAGTCAAGGGTAGCCTAGGGTTAGGGTTAGGCTTGGGGTTAGGCTTAGGGTACAGATTAGGGTACGGGTTCGGTGAGCGGTTCGGGTACGGCGTAGGGTATGGGTTAGGGTTAGTGTTAGGGTTAGTGTTAGGGTTAGGGCTCCGTTTAGGGTACGGGTTAGGATTAGGTTACGTATTAGCGTTAGGGTAGGAGTTAGGGTTAGGGTACGCATTAGGGTTAGGGTAGTTATTAAACCTATCCCAATCTCTAGATACCCCTTAGCACGTAAAGGAATATTATTTGGGAGTCCAGCCATGGAGAAGAGTTTAGACACTAGGATAAGATAAGGAACACACCCATTATAAAGAAATCACATTAGGATTCTCTTTTTAAGCTGTTCCTTAAAACACTAGTGCTTAGGAAATCTATTGGAGGCAGAAGGAGTCAAGGGTAGCCTAGGGTTAGGGTTAGGCTTAGGGTACGGCTTAGGGTACGGCTTAGGGTACGGGTTCGGGGAGGCGTTCGTGTATGGCGGAGGGTATGGGTTAGGGTTACGGTTTGGGTTAGTGTTAAGGTTAGGGCTTCGTTTAGTGTACGGGATAGGATTAGGGTACGTGTTAGGGTTAGAGTAGGGGTTAGGGTTAGGGTACGCGTTAGGGTTAGGGTAGTTATTAAACCTATCCCACTCTCTAGATACCCCTTAGCACTTAAAGGAATATTATTTGGGGGTCCAGCCATGGAGAAGAGTTTAGACACTAGGATAAGATAAGGAACACACCTATTATATAGAAATCACATTAGGATTCTCTTTATAAGCTGTTCCTTAAAACACTAGTGCTTAGGAAATCTATTGGAGGCAGAAGCAGTCAAGGGTAGCCTAGGGTTAGGGTTAGGCTTAGGGTTAGGCTTAGGGTACGGCTTAGGGTACGGGTTCGGGGAGGGCTTCGTGTACGGCGTAGGGTATGGGTTAGGGTTAGGTTTAGGGTTAGTGTTAGGGTTAGGGCTCGGTTTAGGGTACGGGTTAGGATTAGGGTACGTGTTAGGGTTAGGGTAGGGGTTAGGGTTAGGGTACGCGTTAGTGTTAGGGTAGTTATTAAACCTATCCCACTCTCTAGATACCCCTTAGCACGTAAAGGAATATTATTTGGAGGTCCAGCCATGGAGAAGAGTTTAGACACTAGGATAAGATAAGGAACACACCCATTATAAAGAAATCCCATTAGGATTCTCTTTTTAAGGTGTCCCTTAAAACACTAGTGCTTAGGAAATCTATTGGAGGGAGAAGCAGTCAAGGGTAGCCTAGGTTTAGGGTTAGGCTTAGGGTACGGCTTAGGGTACGGCTTAGGGTACGGGTTCGGGGAGGGCTTCGGGTACGGCGTAGGGTATGGGTTAGGGTTAGGGTTAGGGTTAGTGTTAGGGTTAGGGCTCGGTTTAGGGTATTGGTTAGGATTAGTGTACGTGTTAGGGTTAGGGTAGGGGTTAGGGTTAGGGTACGCGTTAGAGTTAAGGTAGTTATTAAACCTATCCCACTCTCTAGATACACCTTAGAACGTAAAGGAATATTATTTGGGGGTCCAGCCATGGAGAAGAATTTAGACACTAGGATAAGATAAGGAACACACCCATTATAAAGAAATCACATTAGGATTCTCTTTTTAAGCTGTTCCTTAAAACACTAGTGCTTAGGAAATCTATTGGAGGCAGAAGCAGTCAAGGGTAGCCTCGGGTTAAGGTTAGGCTTAGGGTTAGGCTTAGGGTACGGGTTCGGTCAGTGTTTCGGGTACGGCGTAGGGTATGGGTTAGGGTTAGGGTTAGGGTTAGTGTTAGGGTTAGGGCTCGGTTTAGGGTACGGGTTAGGATTAGGGTACGTGTTAGGGTTAGGGTAGGGGTTAGGGTTAGGGTACGCCTTAGGGTTAGGGTAGTTATTAAACCTATCCCACTCTCTAGATACCCCTTAGCACGTAAAGGAATATTATTTGGGGTCCAGCCATGGAGAAGAGTTTAGACATTAGGATAAGATAAGGAACACACCTATTATAAAGAAATCACATTAGGATTCCCTTTTTAAGCTGTTCCTTAAAACACTAGTGCTTAGGAAATCTATTGGAGGCAGAAGCAGTCAAGGGTAGCCTAGGGTTAGGGTTAGGCTTAGGATTAGGCTTAGGGTACGGCTTAGGGTTCGGGTTCGGGGAGGGGTTCGGGTACGGCGTAGGGTATGGGTTAGGGTTAGGGTTAGGGTTAGTGTTAGGGTTAGGGCTCGGTTTAGGATATTGTTTAGGATTAGGGTACGTGTTAGGGTTAGGGTAGGGGTTAGGGTTAGGGTACGCGTTTGTGTTAGGTTAGTCATTAAACCTATCCCACTCTCTAGATACCCCTTAGCACGTAAAGGAATATTATTTGGAGGTCTAGCCATGGAGAAGAGTTTAGACACTAGGATAAGATAAGGAACACACCCATTATAAAGCAATCACATTAGGATTCGCTTTTTAAGCTGTTCCTTAAAACACTAGTGCTTAGGAAATCTACTGGAGGCAGAAGCAGTCAAGGGTAGCCTAGGGTTAGGGTTAGGCTTAGGGTTAGGGTTAGGGTACGACTTAGGGTACGGGTTCGGGGAGGGGTTCGGGTACGGCGTAGGGTATGGTTTAGGGTTAGGGTTAGGGTTAGTGTTAGGGTTAGGGCTCGGTTTAGGTTACGGGTTAGGATTAGTGTACGTGTTAGGGTTAGGGTAGGGGTTAGGGTTAGGGTACGCGTTAGGGTTAGGGTAGTTATTAAACCTATCCCACTCTCTAGATACCCCGTAGCACGTAAAGCCATATTATTTGGGGGTCCATCCATGGAGAAGATCTTAGACACTAAGATAATATAAGGAACACACCCATTATAAAGAAATCACATTAGGATTCTCTTTTTAAGCTGTTCCTTAAAACACTAGTGCTTAGGAAATCTATTGGTGGCAGAAGCAGTCAAGGGTAGCCTAGGGTTAGGGTTAGGCTTGGGGTTAGGCTTAGGGTACGGCATAGGGTACGGGTTCGGGGAGGGGTTCGTGTACGGCGGAGGGTATGGGTTATGTTTAGGGTTTGGGTTAGTGTTAGGGTTAGGGCTCCGTTTAGGGTACGGGTTAGGATTAGGTTACGTATTAGGGTTAGGGTAGGGGTTAGGGTTAGGGTACGCATTAGGGTTAGGGTAGTTATTAAACCTATCCCAATCTCTAGATACCCCTTAGCACATAAAGGAATATTATTTGGGAGTCCAGCCATGGAGAAGAGTTTAGACACTAGGATAAGATAAGGAACACACCCATTATAAAGAAATCACATTAGGATTCTCTTTTTAAGCTGTTCCTTAAAACACTAGTGCTTAGGAAATCTACTGGAGGCAGAAGCAGTCAAGGGTATCCTAGGGTTAGGGTTAGGCTTAGGGTTAGGGTTAGGGTACGGCTTAGGGTACGGGTTCGGGGAGGGGTTCGGGTACGGCGTAGGGTATGGGTTAGGGTTAGGGTTAGGGTTAGTGTTAGGGTTAGGGCTCGGTTTAGGGTACGGGTTAGGATTAGTGTACGTCTTAGGGTTAGGGTAGGGGTTAGGGTTAGGGTACGCGTTAGGGTTAGGGTAGTTATTAAACCTATCCCACTCTCTAGATACCCCGTAGCACGTAAAGCCATATTATTTGGGGGTCCATCCATGGAGAAGATCTTAGACACTAAGATAATATAAGGAACACACCCATTATAAAGAAATCACATTAGGATTCTCTTTTTAAGCTGTTCCTTAAAACACTAGTGCTTAGGAAATCTATTGGAGGCAGAAGCAGTCAAGGGTAGCCTAGGGTTAGGGTTAGGCTTGGGGTTAGGCTTAGGGTACGGCTTAGGGTACGGGTTCGGTGAGGGGTTCGGGTACGGCGTAGGGTATGGGTTAGGGTTAGTGTTAGGGTTAGGGCTCCGTTTAGGGTACGGGTTAGGATTGGTTACGTATTAGGGTTAGGGTAGGGGTTAGGGTTAGGGTACGCATTAGGGTTAAGGTAGTTATTAAACCTATCCCACTCTCTAGATACCCCTTAGCACGTAAAGGAATATTATTTGGGAGTCCAGCCATGGAGAAGAGTTTAGACACTAGGATAAGATAAGGAAAACACACATTATAAAGAAATCACATTAGGATTCTCTTTTTAAGTTGTTCCTTAAAACACTAGTGCTTAGGAAATCTATTGGAGGCAGAAGCAGTCAAGGGTAGCCTAGGGCTAGGGTTAGGCTTAGGGTTAGGCTTAGGGTACGGCTTAGGGTACGTGTTCGGGGAGGGGTTTGGGTACGGCGTAGGGTATGGGTTAGGGTTAGGGTTAGGGATAGTGTTAGGGTTAGGGCTCTGTTTAGGGTACGGGTTAGGATTAGGGTACATGTTAGGGTTAGAGTAGGGGTTAGGGTTAGGGTACGCGTTAGTGTTAGGGTAGTTATTAAACCTGTCCCACTCTCTAGATACACCTTAGCACGTAAAGGAATATTATTTGGGGGTCCAGCCATGGAGAAGAGTTTAGACACTAGGATAAGATAAGGAACACACCCATTATAAAGAAATCACATTAGGATTCTCTTTTTAAGCTGTTCCTTAAAACACTAGTGCTTAGGAAATCTATTGGAGGCAGAAGCAGTCAAGGGTAGCCTAGGGTTAGGGTTAGGCTTAGGGTACGGCTTAGGGTACGGCTTAGGGTACGGGTTCGGGTAGGGGTTCGTGTACGGCGGAGGGTATGGGTTAGGGTTAGGGTTTGTTTTAGTGTTAGGGTTAGGTCTTTGTTTAGGGTACAGGATAGGATTAGGGTACGTGTTAGGGTTAGAGTAGGGGTTAGGGTTAGGGTACGCGTTAGGGTTAGGGTAGTTATTAAACCTATGCCTCTCTCTAGATACCCCTTAGCACGTAAAGGAATATTATTTGGGGGTCCAGCCATGGAGAAGAGTTTAGACACTAGGATAAGATAAGGAACACACCTATGATAAAGAAATCACATTAGGATACTCTTTATAAGCTGTTCCTTAAAACACTAGTGCTTAGGAAATCTATTGGAGGCAGAAGCAGTCAAGGGTAGCCTAGGGTTAAGGTTAGGCTTACGGATAGGCTTAGGGTACGGCTTAGGGTACGGGTACGGGGAGGGTTTCGGGTACGGCGTAGGGTATGGGCTAGGGTTAGGGTTAGGGTTAGTGTTAGGGTTAGGGCTCGGTTTCGGGTACGGATTAGGATTAGTGTACGTCTGAGGGTTAGGGTAGGGGTTAGGGTTAGGGTACGCGTTAGGGTTAGGGTAGTTATTAAACCTATCCCACTCTCTAGATACCCCGTAGCACGTAAAGCCATATTATTAGGGGGTCCATCCATGGAGAAGATCTTAGACACTAAGATAATATAAGGAACACACCCATTATAAAGAAATCACATTAGGATTCTCTTTTTAAGCTGTTCCTTAAAACACTAGTGCTTAGGAAATCTATTGGTGGCAGAAGCAGTCAAGGGTAGCCTAGGGTTAGGGTTAGGCTTGGGGTTAGGCTTAGGGTACGGCATAGGGTACGGGTTCGGGGAGGGGTTCGTGTACGGCGGAGGGTATGGGTTATGTTTAGGGTTTGGGTTAGTGTTAGGGTTAGGGCTCCGTTTAGGGTACGGGTTAGGATTAGGTTACGTATTAGGGTTAGGGTAGGGGTTAGGGTTAGGGTACGCATTAGGGTTAGGGTAGTTATTAAACCTATCCCAATCTCTAGATACCCCTTAGCACATAAAGGAATATTATTTGGGAGTCCAGCCATGGAGAAGAGTTTAGACACTAGGATAAGATAAGGAACACACCCATTATAAAGAAATCACATTAGGATTCCCTTTTTAAGCTGTTCCTTAAAACACTAGTGCTTAGGAAATCTATTGGAGGCAGAAGCAGTCAAGGGTAGCCTAGGGTTAGGGTTAGGCTTAGGATTAGGCTTAGGGTACGGCTTAGGGTTCGGGTTCGGGGAGGGGTTCGGGTACGGCGTAGGGTATGGGTTAGGGTTAGGGTTAGGGTTAGTGTTAGGGTTAGGGCTCGGTTTAGGATATTGTTTAGGATTAGGGTACGTGTTAGGGTTAGGGTAGGGGTTAGGGTTAGGGTACGCGTTAGTGTTAGGTTAGTCATTAAACCTATCCCACTCTCTAGATACCCCTTAGCACGTAAAGGAATATTATTTGGAGGTCTAGCCATGGAGAAGAGTTTAGACACTAGGATAAGATAAGGAACACACCCATTATAAAGCAATCACATTAGGATTCGCTTTTTAAGCTGTTCCTTAAAACACTAGTGCTTAGGAAATCTACTGGAGGCAGAAGCAGTCAAGGGTAGCCTAGGGTTAGGGTTAGGCTTAGGGTTAGGTTTAGGGTACGACTTAGGGTACGGGTTCGGGGAGGGGTTCGGGTACGGCGTAGGGTATGGTTTAGGGTTAGGGTTAGGGTTAGTGTTAGGGTTAGGGCTCGGTTTAGGGTACGGGTTAGGATTAGTGTACGTCTTAGGGTTAGGGTAGGGGTTAGGGTTAGGGTACGCGTTAGGGTTAGGGTAGTTATTAAACCTATCCCACTCTCTAGATACCCCGTAGCACGTAAAGCCATATTATTTGGGGGTCCATCCATGGAGAAGATCTTAGACACTAAGATAATATAAGGAACACACCCATTATAAAGAAATCACATTAGGATTCTCTTTTTAAGCTGTTCCTTAAAACACTAGTGCTTAGGAAATCTATTGGTGGCAGAAGCAGTCAAGGGTAGCCTAGGGTTAGGGTTAGGCTTGGGGTTAGGCTTAGGGTACGGCATAGGGTACGGGTTCGGGGAGGGGTTCGTGTACGGCGGAGGGTATGGGTTATGTTTAGGGTTTGGGTTAGTGTTAGGGTTAGGGCTCCGTTTAGGGTACGGGTTAGGATTAGGTTACGTATTAGGGTTAGGGTAGGGGTTAGGGTTAGGGTACGCATTAGGGTTAGGGTAGTTATTAAACGTATCCCAATCTCTAGATACCCCTTAGCACATAAAGGAATATTATTTGGGAGTCCAGCCATGGAGAAGAGTTTAGACACTAGGATAAGATAAGGAACACACCCATTATAAAGAAATCACATTAGGATTCTCTTTTTAAGCTGTTCCTTAAAACACTAGTGCTTAGGAAATCTACTGGAGGCAGAAGCAGTCAAGGGTAGCCTAGGGTTAGGGTTAGGCTTAGGGTTAGGGTTAGGGTACGGCTTAGGGTACGGGTTCAGGGAGGGGTTCGGGTACGGCGTAGGGTATGGGTTAGGGTTAGGGTTAGGGTTAGTGTTAGGGTTAGGGCTCGGTTTAGGGTACGGGTTAGGATTAGTGTACGTCTTAGGGTTAGGGTAGGGGTTAGGGTTAGGGTACGCGTTAGGGTTAGGGTAGTTATTAAACCTATCCCACTCTCTAGATACCCCGTAGCACGTAAAGCCATATTATTTGGGGGTCCATCCATGGAGAAGATCTTAGACACTAAGATAATATAAGGAACACACCCATTATAAAGAAATCACATTAGGATTCTCTTTTTAAGCTGTTCCTTAAAACACTAGTGCTTAGGAAATCTATTGGAGGCAGAAGCAGTCAAGGGTAGCCTAGGGTTAGGGTTAGGCTTGGGGTTAGGCTTAGGGTACGGCTTAGGGTACGGGTTCGGTGAGGGGTTCGGGTACGGCGTAGGGTATGGGTTAGGGTTAGTGTAAGGGTTAGTGTTAGGGTTAGGGCTCCGTTTAGGGTACGGGTTAGGATTAGGTTACGTATTAGGGTTAGGGTAGGGGTTAGGGTTAGGGTACGCATTAGGGTTAGGGTAGTTATTAAACCTATCCCACTCTCTAGATACCCCTTAGCACGTAAAGGAATATTGTTTTGGAGTCCAGCCATGGAGAAGAGTTTAGACACTAGGATAAGATAAGGAACACACGCATTATAAAGAAATCACATTAGGATTCTCTTTTTAAGCTGTTCCTTAAAACACTAGTGCTTAGGAAATCTATTGGAGGCAGAAGCAGTCAAGGGTAGCCTAGGGCTAGGGTTAGGCTTAGGATTAGGCTTAGGGTACGGCTTAGGTTTCGGGATCGGGGAGGGGTTCGGGTACGGCGTAGCGTATGGGTAAGGGTTAGGGTTAGGGTTAGTGGTAGGGTTAGGGCTCGGTTTAGGATATTGGTTAGGATTAGGGTACGTGTTAGGGTTAGGGTAGGGGTTAGGGTTAGGGTACGCGTTAGTGTTAGGTTAGTTATTAAACCTATCCCACTCTCTAGATACCCCTTAGCACGTAAAGGAATATTATTTGGAGGTCTAGCCATGGAGAAGAGTTTAGACACTAGGATAAGATAAGGAACACACCCATTATAAAGCAATCACATTAGGATTCGCTTTTTAAGCTGTTCCTTAAAACACTAGTTCTTAGGAAATTTACTGGAGGCAGAAGCAGTCAAGGGTAGCCTAGGGTTAGGGTTAGGCTTAGGGTTAGGGTTAGGGTACGGCTTAGTGTACGGGTTCGGGGAGGGGTTCGGGTACGGCGTAGGGTATGGTTTAGGGTTAGGGTTAGGGTTAGTGTTAGGGTTAGGGCTCGGTTTAGGGTACGGGTTAGGATTAGTGTACGTCTTAGGGTTAGGGTAGGGGTTAGGGTTAGGGTACGCGTTAGCGTTAGGGTAGTTATTAAACCTATCCCACTCTCTAGATACCCCGTAGCACGTAAAGCCATATTATTTGGAGGTCCATCCATGGAGAAGATCTTAGACACTAAGATAATATAAGGAACACACCCATTATAAAGATATCACATTAGGATTCTCTTTTTAAGCTGTTCCTTAAAACACTAGTGCTTATGAAATCTATTGGATGCAGAAGCAGTCAAGGGTAGCCTAGGGTTAGGGTTAGGCTTAGGGTACGGCTTAGGGTACGGCTTAGGGTACGGGTTCGGGGAGGGTTTCGGGTACGGCGTAGGGTATGGGTTAGGGTTAGGGTTAGGGTTAGTGTTAGGGTTAGGGCTCGGTTTAGTGTACGTGATAGGGTTAGGGTAGGGGTTAGGGTTAGGGTACGCGTTAGAGTTAAGGTAGTTATTAAACCTATCCCAATCTCTAGATACACCTTACCAGGTAAAGGAATATTATTTGGGGGTCCAGCCATGGAGAAGAGTTTAGACACTAGGATAAGATAAGGAACACACCCATTATAAAGCAATCACATTAGGATTCTCTTTTTAAGCTGTTCCTTAAAACACTAGTGCTTAGGAAATCTATTGGAGGCAGAAGGAGTCAAGGGTAGCCTAGGGTTAGGGTTAGGCTTAGGGTACGGCTTAGGGTACGGCTTAGGGTACGGGTTCGGGGAGGCGTTCTTGTATGGCGGAGGGTATGGGTTAGGGTTAGGGTTTGGGTTAGTGTTAGGGTTAGGGCTTCGTTTAGGGTACGGGATAGGATTAGGGTACGTGTTAGGGTTAGAGTAGGGGTTAGGGTTAGGGTACGCGTTAGGGTTAGGGTAGTTACTAAACCTATCCCACTCTCTAGATACCCCTTAGCACGTAAAGGAATATTATTTGGGGGTCCAGCCATGGAGAAGAGTTTAGACACTAGGATAAGATAAGGAACACACCCATTATAAAGAAATCACATTAGGATTCTCTTTTTAAGCTGTTCCTTAAAACACTAGTGCTTAGGAAATCTTTTGGAGGCAGAAGGAGTCAAGTGTAGCCTAGGGTTAGGGTTAGGCTTAGGGTACGGCTTAGGGTACGGCTTAGGGTACGGGTTCAGGGAGGGGTTCGTGTATGGCGGAGGGTATGGGTTAGGGTTAGGGTTTGGGTTAGTGTTAGGGTTAGGGCTTCGTTTAGGGTACGGGATAGGATTAGGGTACGTGTTAGGGTTAGGGTAGGGGTTAGGGTTAGGGTACGCGTTAGTGTTAGGTTAGTTATTAAACCTATCCCACTCTCTAGATACCCCTTAGCACGTAAAGGAATATTATTTGGAGGTCTAGCCATGGAGAAGAGTTTAGACACTAGGATAAGATAAGGAACACACCCATTATAAAGCAATCACATTAGGATTCGCTTTTTAAGCTGTTCCTTAAAACACTAGTTCTTAGGAAATCTACTGGAGGCAGAAGCAGTCAAGGGTAGCCTAGGGTTAGGGTTAGGCTTAGGGTTAGGCTTAGGGTTATGCATAGGGTACGGCTTAGGGTACGGGTTCGGGGAGGGGTTCGGGTACGGCGTAGGGTATGGGTTAGGGTTAGGTTTAGGGTTAGTTTTAGGGTTAGGGCTCAGTTTAGGGTATTGGTTAGGATTAGGGTAGGGGTTAGGGTTAGGGTACGCATTAGTGTTAGGGTAGTCATTAAACCTATCCCACTCTCTAGATACCCCTTAGCACGTAAAGGAATAGTATTTGGAGGTCCAGCCATGGAGAAGAGTTTAGACACTAGGATAAGGTAAGGAACACACCCATTATAAAGAAATCACATTAGGATTCTCTTTTTAAGCTGTTCCTTAAAACACTAGTTCTTAGGAAATCTACTGGAGGCAGAAGCAGTCAAGGGTAGCCTAGGGTTAGGGTTAGGCTTAGGGTTAAGGTTAGGGTACGGCTTAGGGTACGGGTTCGGGGAGGGGTTCGGGTACGGCGTAGGGTATGGTTTAGGGTTAGGGTTTGGGTTAGTGTTAGGGTTAGGGCTCGGTTTAGGGTACGGGTTAGGATTAGTGTACGTCTTAGGGTTAGGGTAGGGGTTAGGGTTAGGGTACGCGTTAGAGTTAAGGTAGTTATTAAACCTATCCCAATCTCTAGATACACCTTAGCAGGTAAAGGAATATTATTTGGGGGTCCAGCCATGGAGAAGAGTTTAGACACTAGGATAAGATAAGGAACACACCCATTATAAAGAAATCACATTAGGATTCTCTTTTTAAGCTGTTCCTTAAAACACTAGTGCTTAGGAAATCTATTGGAGGCAGAAGCAGTCAAGGTTAGCCTAGGGTTATGGTTAGGCTTAGGGTACGGCTTAGGGTACGGCTTAGGGTACGGGTTCGTGGAGGGCTTCGGGTACGGCGTAGGGTATGGGTTAGGGTTAGGTTTAGGGTTAGTTTTAGGGTTAGGGCTCAGTTTAGGGTATTGGTTAGGATTACGGTAGGGGTTAGGGTTAGGGTACGCATTAGTGTTAGGGTAGTCATTAAACCTATCCCACTCTCTAGATACCCCTTAGCACGTAAAGGAATATTATTTGGAGGTTCAGCCATGGAGAAGAGTTTAGACACTAGGATAAGGTAAGGAACACACCCATTATAAAGAAATCACATTAGGATTCTCTTTTTAAGCTGTTCCTTAAAACACTAATGCTTAGGAAATCTATTGGAGGCAGAAGCAGTCAAGGGTAGCCTAGGGTTAGGGTTAGGCTTGGGGTTAGGCTTAGGGTACAGATTAGGGTACGGGTTCGGTGAGCGGTTCGGGTACGGCGTAGGGTATGGGTTAGGGTTAGTGTTAGGGTTAGTGTTAGGGTTAGGGCTCCGTTTAGGGTACGGGTTAGGATTAGGTTACGTATTAGGGTTAGGGTAGGAGTTAGGGTTAGGGTACGCATTAGGGTTAGGGTAGTTATTAAACCTATCCCAATCTCTAGATACCCCTTAGCACGTAAAGGAATATTATTTGGGAGTCCAGCCATGGAGAAGAGTTTAGACACTAGGATAAGATAAGGAACACACCCATTATAAAGAAATCACATTAGGATTCTCTTTTTAAGCTGTTCCTTAAAACACTAGTGCTTAGGAAATCTATTGGAGGCAGAAGGAGTCAAGGGTAGCCTAGGGTTAGGGTTAGGCTTAGGGTACGGCTTAGGGTACGGCTTAGGGTACGGGTTCGGGGAGGCGTTCGTGTATGGCGGAGGGTATGGGTTAGGGTTAGGGTTTGGGTTAGTGTTAGGGTTAGGGCTTCGTTTAGGGTACGGGATAGGATTAGGGTACGTGTTAGGGTTAGAGTAGGGGTTAGGGTTAGGGTACGCGTTAGGGTTAGGGTAGTTATTAAACCTATCCCACTCTCTAGATACCCCTTAGCACTTAAAGGAATATTATTTGGGGGTCCAGCCATGGAGAAGAGTTTAGACACTAGGATAAGATAAGGAACACACCTATTATATGGAAATCACATTAGGATTCTCTTTATAAGCTGTTCCTTAAAACACTAGTGCTTAGGAAATCTATTGGAGGCAGAAGCAGTCAAGGGTAGCCTAGGGTTAGGGTTAGGCTTAGGGTTAGGCTTAGGGTACGGCTTAGGGTACGGGTTCGGGGAGGGCTTCGGGTACGGCGTAGGGTATGGGTTAGAGTTAGGTTTAGGGTTAGTGTTAGGGTTAGGGCTCGGTTTAGGGTACGGGTTAGGATTAGGGTACGTGTTAGGGTTAGGGTAGGGGTTAGGGTTAGGGTACGCGTTAGTGTTAGGGTAGTTATTAAACCTATCCCACTCTCTAGATACCCCTTAGCACGTAAAGGAATATTATTTGGAGGTCCAGCCATGGAGAAAAGTTTAGACACTAGGATAAGATAAGGAACACACCCATTATAAAGAAATCCCATTAGGATTCTCTTTTTAAGCTGTTCCTTAAAACACTAGTGCTTAGGAAATCTATTGGAGGGAGAAGCAGTCAAGGGTAGCCTAGGTTTAGGGTTAGGCTTAGGGTACGGCTTAGGGTACGGCTTAGGGTACGGGTTCGGGGAGGGCTTCGTGTACGGCGTAGGGTATGGGTTAGGGTTAGGGTTAGGGTTAGTGTTAGGGTTAGGGCTCGGTTTAGGGTATTGGTTAGGATTAGTGTACGTGTTAGGGTTAGGGTAGGGGTTAGGGTTAGGGTACGCGTTAGAGTTAAGGTAGTTATTAAACCTATCCCACTCTCTAGATACACCTTAGAACGTAAAGGAATATTATTTGGGGGTCCAGCCATGGAGAAGAATTTAGACACTAGGATAAGATAAGGAACACACCCATTATAAAGAAATCACATTAGGATTCTCTTTTTAAGCTGTTCCTTAAAACACTAGTGCTTAGGAAATCTATTGGAGGCAGAAGCAGTCAAGGGTAGCCTCGGGTTAATGTTAGGCTTAGGGTTAGGCTTAGGGTACGGGTTCGGTGAGTGTTTCGGGTACGGCGTAGGGTATGGGTTAGGGTTAGGGTTAGGGTTAGTGTTAGGGTTAGGGCTCGGTTTAGGGTACGGGTTAGGATTAGGGTACGTGTTAGGGTTAGGGTAGGGGTTAGGGTTAGGGTACGCCTTAGGGTTAGGGTAGTTATTAAACCTATCCCACTCTCTAGATACCCCTTAGCACGTAAAGGAATATTATTTGGGGTCCAGCCATGGAGAAGAGTTTAGACATTAGGATAAGATAAGGAACACACCTATTATAAAGAAATCACATTAGGATTCCCTTTTTAAGCTGTTCCTTAAAACACTAGTGCTTAGGAAATCTATTGGAGGCAGAAGCAGTCAAGGGTAGCCTAGGGTTAGGGTTAGGCTTAGGATTAGGCTTAGGGTACGGCTTAGGGTTCGGGTTCGGGGAGGGGTTCGGGTACGGCGTAGGGTATGGGTTAGGGTTAGGGTTAGGGTTAGTGTTAGGGTTAGGGCTCGGTTTAGGATATTGTTTAGGATTAGGGTACGTGTTAGGGTTAGGGTAGGGGTTAGGGTTAGGGTACGCGTTAGTGTTAGGTTAGTCATTAAACCTATCCCACTCTCTAGATACCCCTTAGCACGTAAAGGAATATTATTTGGAGGTCTAGCCATGGAGAAGAGTTTAGACACTAGGATAAGATAAGGAACACACCCATTATAAAGCAATCACATTAGGATTCGCTTTTTAAGCTGTTCCTTAAAACACTAGTGCTTAGGAAATCTACTGGAGGCAGAAGCAGTCAAGGGTAGCCTAGGGTTAGGGTTAGGCTTAGGGTTAGGGTTAGGGTACGGCTTAGGGTACGGGTTCGGGGAGGGGTTCGGGTACGGCGTAGGGTATGGGTTAGGGTTAGGGTTAGGGTTAGTGTTAGGGTTAGGGCTCGGTTTAGGGTACGGGTTAGGATTAGTGTACGTCTTAGGGTTAGGGTAGGGGTTAGGGTTAGGGTACGCGTTAGGGTTAGGGTAGTTATTAAACCTATCCCACTCTCTAGATACCCCGTAGCACGTAAAGCCATATTATTTGGGGGTCCATCCTTGGAGAAGATCTTAGACACTAAGATAATATAAGGAACACACCCATTATAAAGAAATCACATTAGGATTCTCTTTTTAAGCTGTTCCTTAAAACACTAGTGCTTAGGAAATCTATTGGAGGCAGAAGCAGTCAAGGGTAGCCTAGGGTTAGGGTTAGGCTTGGGGTTAGGCTTAGGGTACGGCTTATGGTACGGGTTCGGTGAGGGGTTCGGGTACGGCGTAGGGTATGGGTTAGGGTTAGTGTTAGGGTTAGGGCTCCGTTTAGGGTACGGGTTAGGATTAGGTTACGTATTAGGGTTAGGGTAGGGGTTAGGGTTAGGGTACGCATTAGGGTTAGGGTAGTTATTAAACCTATCCCACTCTCTAGATACCCCTTAGCACGTAAAGGAATATTATTTGGGAGTCCAGCCATGGAGAAGAGTTTAGACACTAGGATAAGATAAGGAACACACACATTATAAAGAAATCACATTAGGATTCTCTTTTTAAGCTGTTCCTTAAAACACTAGTGCTTAGGAAATCTATTGGAGGCAGAAGCAGTCAAGGGTAGCCTAGGGCTAGGGTTAGGCTTAGGGTTAGGCTTAGGGTACGGCTTAGGGTACCTGTTCGGGGAGGGGTTTGGGTACGGCGTAGGGTATGGGTTAGGGTTAGGGTTAGGGATAGTGTTAGGGTTAGGGCTCTGTTTAGGGTACGGGTTAGGATTAGGGTACATGTTAGGGTTAGGGTAGGGGTTAGGGTTAGGGTACGCGTTAGTGTTAGGGTAGTTATTAAACCTGTCCCACTCTCTAGATACACCTTAGCACGTAAAGGAATATTATTTGGGGGTCCAGCCATGGAGAAGAGTTTAGACACTAAGATAATATAAGGAACACACCCATTATAAAGAAATCACATTAGGATTCTCTTTTTAAGCTGTTCCTTAAAACACTAGTGCTTAGGAAATCTATTGGTGGCAGAAGCAGTCAAGGGTAGCCTAGGGTTAGGGTTAGGCTTGGGGTTAGGCTTAGGGTACGGCATAGGGTACGGGTTCGGGGAGGGGTTCGTGTACGGCGGAGGGTATGGGTTATGTTTAGGGTTTGGGTTAGTGTTAGGGTTAGGGCTCCGTTTAGGGTACGGGTTAGGATTAGGTTACGTATTAGGGTTAGGGTAGGGGTTAGGGTTAGGGTACGCATTAGGGTTAGGGTAGTTATTAAACCTATCCCAATCTCTAGATACCCCTTAGCACATAAAGGAATATTATTTGGGAGTCCAGCCATGGAGAAGAGTTTAGACACTAGGATAAGATAAGGAACACACCCATTATAAAGAAATCACATTAGGATTCCCTTTTTAAGCTGTTCCTTAAAACACTAGTGCTTAGGAAATCTATTGGAGGCAGAAGCAGTCAAGGGTAGCCTAGGGTTAGGGTTAGGCTTAGGATTAGGCTTAGGGTACGGCTTAGGGTTCGGGTTCGGGGAGGGGTTCGGGTACGGCGTAGGGTATGGGTTAGGGTTAGGGTTAGGGTTAGTGTTAGGGTTAGGGCTCGGTTTAGGATATTGTTTAGGATTAGGGTACGTGTTAGGGTTAGGGTAGGGGTTAGGGTTAGGGTACGCGTTAGTGTTAGGTTAGTCATTAAACCTATCCCACTCTCTAGATACCCCTTAGAACGTAAAGGAATATTATTTGGAGGTCTAGCCATGGAGAAGAGTTTAGACACTAGGATAAGATAAGGAACACACCCATTATAAAGAAATCACATTAGGATTCTCTTTTTAAGCTGTTCCTTAAAACACTAGTGCTTAGGAAATCTATTGGAGGCAGAAGCAGTCAAGGGTAGCCTAGGGTTAGGGTTAGGCTTAGGATTAGGCTTAGGGTACGGCTTAGGGTTCGGGTTCGGGGAGGGGTTCGGGTACGGCGTAGGGTATGGGTTAGGGTTAGGGTTAGGGTTAGTGTTAGGGTTAGGGCTCGGTTTAGGATATTGGTTAGGATTAGGGTACGTGTTAGGGTTAGGGTAGGGGTTAGGGTTAGGGTACGCGTTAGTGTTAGGTTAGTTATTAAACCTATCCCACTCTCTAGATACCCCTTAGCACGTAAAGGAATATTATTTGGAGGTCTAGCCATGGAGAAGAGTTTAGACACTAGAATAAGATAAGGAACACACCCATTATAAAGCAATCACATTAGGATTCGCTTTTTAAGCTGTTCCTTAAAACACTAGTGCTTAGGAAATCTACTGGAGGCAGAAGCAGTCAAGGGTAGCCTAGGGTTAGGGTTAGGCTTAGGGTTAGGGTTAGGGTACGGCTTAGGGTATGGGTTCGGGGAGGGGTTCGGGTACGGCATAGGGTATGGGTTAGGGTTAGGGTTAGGGTTAGTGTTAGGGTTAGGGCTCGGTTTAGGGTACGGGTTAGGATTAGTGTACGTCTTAGGGTTAGGGGAGGGGTTAGGGTTAGGGTACGCGTTAGGGTTAGGGTAGTTATTAAACCTATCCCACTCTCTAGATACCCCGTAGCACGTAAAGCCATATTATTTGGGCGTCCATCCATGGAGAAGATCTTAGACACTAAGATAATATAAGGAACACACCCATTATAAAGAAATCACATTAGGATTCTCTTTTTAAGCTGTTCCTTAAAACACTAGTGCTTAGGAAATCTATTGGAGGCAGAAGCAGTCAAGGGTAGCCTAGGGTTAGGGTTAGGCTTGGGGTTAGGCTTAGGGTACGGCTTAGGGTACGGGTTCGGTGAGGGGTTCGGGTACGGCGTAGGGTATGTGTTAGTGTTAGTGTTAGGGTTAGTGTTAGGGTTAGGGCTCCGTTTAGGGTACGGGTTAGGATTAGGTTACGTATTAGGGTTAGGGTAGGGGTTAGGGTTAGGGTACGCATTAGGGTTAGGGTAGTTATTAAACCTATCCCACTCTCTGGATACCCCTTAGCACGTAAAGGAATATTATTTGGGAGTCCAGCCATGGAGAAGAGTTTAGACACTAGGATAAGATAAGGAACACACCCATTATAAAGAAATCACATTAGGATTCTCTTTTTAAGCTGTTCCTTAAAACACTAGTGCTTAGGAAATCTATTGGAGGCAGAAGCAGTCAAGGGTAGCCTAGGGCTAGGGTTAGGCTTAGGGTTAGGCTTAGGGTACGGGTTCGGGGAGGGGTTCGGGTACGGCGTAGGGTATGGGTTAGGGTTAGGGTTAGGGTTAGTGTTAGGGTTAGGGCTCGGTTTAGGGTACGGGTTAGGATTAGGGTACATGTTAGGGTTACGGTAGGGGTTAGGGTTAGGGTACGCATTAGTGTTAGGGTAGTTATTAAACGTATCCCACTCTCTAGATACACCTTAGCACGTAAAGGAATATTATTTGGGGGTCCAGCCATGGAGAAGAGTTTAGACACTAGGATAAGATAAGGAACACACCCATTATAAAGAAATCACATTAGGATTCTCTTTTTAAGCTGTTCCTTAAAACACTAGTGCTTAGGAAATCTATTGGAGGCAGAAGGAGTCAAGGGTAGCCAAGGGTTAGGGTTAGGCTTAGGGTACGGCTTAGGGTACGGCTTAGGGTACGGGTTCGGGGAGGCGTTCTTGTATGGCGGAGGGTATGGGTTAGGGTTAGGGTTTGGGTTAGTGTTAGGGTTAGGGCTTCGTTTAGGGTACGGGATAGGATTAGGGTACGTGTTAGGGTTAGAGTAGGGGTTAGGGTTAGAGTACGCGTTAGGGTTAGGGTAGTTATTAAACCTATCCCACTCTCTAGATACCCCTTAGCACGTAAAGGAATATTATTTGGGGGTCCAGCCATGGAGAAGAGTTTAGACACTAGGATAAGATAAGGAACACACCCATTATAAAGCAATCACATTAGGATTCGCTTTTTAAGCTGTTCCTTAAAACACTAGTGCTTAGGAAATCTACTGGAGGCAGAAGCCGTCAAGGGTAGCCTAGGGTTAGGGTTAGGCTTAGGGTTAGGGTTAGGGTACGGCTTAGGGTATGGGTTCGGGGAGGGGTTCGGGTACGGCATAGGGTATGGGTTAGGGTTAGGGTTAGGGTTAGTGTTAGGGTTAGGGCTCGGTTTAGGGTACGGGTTAGGATTAGTGTACGTCTTAGGGTTAGGGGAGGGGTTAGGGTTAGGGTACGCGTTAGGGTTAGGGTAGTTATTAAACCTATCCCACTCTCTAGATACCCCGTAGCACGTAAAGCCATATTATTTGGGCGTCCATCCATGGAGAAGATCTTAGACACTAAGATAATATAAGGAACACACCCATTATAAAGAAATCACATTAGGATTCTCTTTTTAAGCTGTTCCTTAAAACACTAGTGCTTAGGAAATCTATTGGAGGCAGAAGCAGTCAAGGGTAGCCTAGGGTTAGGGTTAGGCTTGGGGTTAGGCTTAGGGTACGGCTTAGGGTACGGGTTCGGTGAGGGGTTCGGGTACGGCGTAGGGTATGTGTTAGTGTTAGTGTTAGGGTTAGTGTTAGGGTTAGGGCTCCGTTTAGGGTACGGGTTAGGATTAGGTTACGTATTAGGGTTAGGGTAGGGGTTAGGGTTAGGGTACGCATTAGGGTTAGGGTAGTTATTAAACCTATCCCACTCTCTAGATACCCCTTAGCACGTAAAGGAATATTATTTGGGAGTCCAGCCATGGAGAAGAGTTTAGACACTAGGATAAGATAAGGAACACACCCATTATAAAGAAATCACATTAGGATTCTCTTTTTAAGCTGTTCCTTAAAACACTAGTGCTTAGGAAATCTATTGGAGGCAGAAGCAGTCAAGGGTAGCCTAGGGCTAGGGTTAGGCTTAGGGTTAGGCTTAGGGTACGGGTTCGGGGAGGGGTTCGGGTACGGCGTAGGGTATGGGTTAGGGTTAGGGTTAGGGTTAGTGTTAGGGTTAGGGCTCGGTTTAGGGTACGGGTTAGGATTAGGGTACATGTTAGGGTTACGGTAGGGGTTAGGGTTAGGGTACGCATTAGTGTTAGGGTAGTTATTAAACGTATCCCACTCTCTAGATACACCTTAGCACGTAAAGGAATATTATTTGGGGGTCCAGCCATGGAGAAGAGTTTAGACACTAGGATAAGATAAGGAACACACCCATTATAAAGAAATCACATTAGGATTCTCTTTTTAAGCTGTTCCTTAAAACACTAGTGCTTAGGAAATCTATTGGAGGCAGAAGGAGTCAAGGGTAGCCAAGGGTTAGGGTTAGGCTTAGGGTACGGCTTAGGGTACGGCTTAGGGTACGGGTTCGGGGAGGCGTTCTTGTATGGCGGAGGGTATGGGTTAGGGTTAGGGTTTGGGTTAGTGTTAGGGTTAGGGCTTCGTTTAGGGTACGGGATAGGATTAGGGTACGTGTTAGGGTTAGAGTAGGGGTTAGGGTTAGAGTACGCGTTAGGGTTAGGGTAGTTATTAAACCTATCCCACTCTCTAGATACCCCTTAGCACGTAAAGGAATATTATTTGGGGGTCCAGCCATGGAGAAGAGTTTAGACACTAAGATAATATAAGGAACACACCCATTATAAAGAAATCACATTAGGATTCTCTTTTTAAGCTGTTCCTTAAAACACTAGTGCTTAGGAAATCTATTGGTGGCAGAAGCAGTCAAGGGTAGCCTAGGGTTAGGGTTAGGCTTGGGGTTAGGCTTAGGGTACGGCATAGGGTACGGGTTCGGGGAGGGGTTCGTGTACGGCGGAGGGTATGGGTTATGTTTAGGGTTTGGGTTAGTGTTAGGGTTAGGGCTCCGTTTAGGGTACGGGTTAGGTTTAGGTTACGTATTAGGGTTAGGGTAGGGGTTAGGGTTAGGGTACGCATTAGGGTTAGGGTAGTTATTAAACCTATCCCAATCTCTAGATACCCCTTAGCACATAAAGGAATATTATTTGGGAGTCCAGCCATGGAGAAGAGTTTAGACACTAGGATAAGATAAGGAACACACCCATTATAAAGAAATCACTTTAGGATTCCCTTTTTAAGCTGTTCCTTAAAACACTAGTGCTTAGGAAATCTATTGGAGGCAGAAGCAGTCAAGGGTAGCCTAGGGTTAGGGTTAGGCTTAGGATTAGGCTTAGGGTACGGCTTAGGGTTCGGGTTCGGGGAGGGGTTCGGGTACGGCGTAGGGTATGGGTTAGGGTTAGGGTTAGGGTTAGTGTTAGGGTTAGGGCTCGGTTTAGGATATTGTTTAGGATTAGGGTACGTGTTAGGGTTAGGGTAGGGGTTAGGGTTAGGGTACGCGTTAGTGTTAGGTTAGTCATTAAACCTATCCCACTCTCTAGATACCCCTTAGAACGTAAAGGAATATTATTTGGAGGTCTAGCCATGGAGAAGAGTTTAGACACTAGGATAAGATAAGGAACACACCCATTATAAAGAAATCACATTAGGATTCTCTTTTTAAGCTGTTCCTTAAAACACTAGTGCTTAGGAAATCTATTGGAGGCAGAAGCAGTCAAGGGTAGCCTAGGGTTAGGGTTAGGCTTAGGATTAGGCTTAGGGTACGGCTTAGGGTTCGGGTTTGGGGAGGGGTTCGGGTACGGCGTAGGGTATGGGTTAGGGTTAGGCTTAGGGTTAGTGTTAGGGTTAGGGCTCGGTTTAGGATATTGGTTAGGATTAGGGTACGTGTTAGGGTTAGGGTAGGGGTTAGGGTTAGGGTACGCGTTAGTGTTAGGTTAGTTATTAAACCTATCCCACTCTCTAGATACCCCTTAGCACGTAAAGGAATATTATTTGGAGGTCTAGCCATGGAGAAGAGTTTAGACACTAGAATAAGATAAGGAACACACCCATTATAAAGCAATCACATTAGGATTCGCTTTTTAAGCTGTTCCTTAAAACACTAGTGCTTAGGAAATCTACTGGAGGCAGAAGCAGTCAAGGGTAGCCTAGGGTTAGGGTTAGGCTTAGGGTTAGGGTTAGGGTACGGCTTAGGGTATGGGTTCGGGGAGGGGTTCGGGTACGGCATAGGGTATGGGTTAGGGTTAGGGTTAGGGTTAGTGTTAGGGTTAGGGCTCGGTTTAGGGTACGGGTTAGGATTAGTGTACGTCTTAGGGTTAGGGGAGGGGTTAGGGTTAGGGTACGCGTTAGGGTTAGGGTAGTTATTAAACCTATCCCACTCTCTAGATACCCCGTAGCACGTAAAGCCATATTATTTGGGCGTCCATCCATGGAGAAGATCTTAGACACTAAGATAATATAAGGAACACACCCATTATAAAGAAATCACATTAGGATTCTCTTTTTAAGCTGTTCCTTAAAACACTAGTGCTTAGGAAATCTATTGGAGGCAGAAGCAGTCAAGGGTAGCCTAGGGTTAGGGTTAGGCTTGGGGTTAGGCTTAGGGTACGGCTTAGGGTACGGGTTCGGTGAGGGGTTCGGGTACGGCGTAGGGTATGTGTTAGTGTTAGTGTTAGGGTTAGTGTTAGGGTTAGGGCTCCGTTTAGGGTACGGGTTAGGATTAGGTTACGTATTAGGGTTAGGGTAGGGGTTAGGGTTAGGGTACGCATTAGGGTTAGGGTAGTTATTAAACCTATCCCACTCTCTGGATACCCCTTAGCACGTAAAGGAATATTATTTGGGAGTCCAGCCATGGAGAAGAGTTTAGACACTAGGATAAGATAAGGAACACACCCATTATAAAGAAATCACATTAGGATTCTCTTTTTAAGCTGTTCCTTAAAACACTAGTGCTTAGGAAATCTATTGGAGGCAGAAGCAGTCAAGGGTAGCCTAGGGCTAGGGTTAGGCTTAGGGTTAGGCTTAGGGTACGGGTTCGGGGAGGGGTTCGGGTACGGCGTAGGGTATGGGTTAGGGTTAGGGTTAGGGTTAGTGTTAGGGTTAGGGCTCGGTTTAGGGTACGGGTTAGGATTAGGGTACATGTTAGGGTTACGGTAGGGGTTAGGGTTAGGGTACGCATTAGTGTTAGGGTAGTTATTAAACGTATCCCACTCTCTAGATACACCTTAGCACGTAAAGGAATATTATTTGGGGGTCCAGCCATGGAGAAGAGTTTAGACACTAGGATAAGATAAGGAACACACCCATTATAAAGAAATCACATTAGGATTCTCTTTTTAAGCTGTTCCTTAAAACACTAGTGCTTAGGAAATCTATTGGAGGCAGAAGGAGTCAAGGGTAGCCAAGGGTTAGGGTTAGGCTTAGGGTACGGCTTAGGGTACGGCTTAGGGTACGGGTTCGGGGAGGCGTTCTTCTATGGCGGAGGGTATGGGTTAGGGTTAGGGTTTGGGTTAGTGTTAGGGTTAGGGCTTCGTTTAGGGTACGGGATAGGATTAGGGTACGGGTTAGGGTTAGAGTAGGGGTTAGGGTTAGAGTACGCGTTAGGGTTAGGGTAGTTATTAAACCTATCCCACTCTCTAGATACCCCTTAGCACGTAAAGGAATATTATTTGGGGGTCCAGCCATGGAGAAGAGTTTAGACACTAGGATAAGATAAGGAACACACCCATTATAAAGCAATCACATTAGGATTCGCTTTTTAAGCTGTTCCTTAAAACACTAGTGCTTAGGAAATCTACTGGAGGCAGAAGCAGTCAAGGGTAGCCTAGGGTTAGGGTTAGGCTTAGGGTTAGGGTTAGGGTACGGCTTAGGGTATGGGTTCGGGGAGGGGTTCGGGTACGGCATAGGGTATGGGTTAGGGTTAGGGTTAGGGTTAGTGTTAGGGTTAGGGCTCGGTTTAGGGTACGGGTTAGGATTAGTGTACGTCTTAGGGTTAGGGGAGGGGTTAGGGTTAGGGTACGCGTTAGGGTTAGGGTAGTTATTAAACCTATCCCACTCTCTAGATACCCCGTAGCACGTAAAGCCATATTATTTGGGCGTCCATCCATGGAGAAGATCTTAGACACTAAGATAATATAAGGAACACACCCATTATAAAGAAATCACATTAGGATTCTCTTTTTAAGCTGTTCCTTAAAACACTAGTGCTTAGGAAATCTATTGGAGGCAGAAGCAGTCAAGGGTAGCCTAGGGTTAGGGTTAGGCTTGGGGTTAGGCTTAGGGTACGGCTTAGGGTACGGGTTCGGTGAGGGGTTCGGGTACGGCGTAGGGTATGTGTTAGTGTTAGTGTTAGGGTTAGTGTTAGGGTTAGGGCTCCGTTTAGGGTACGGGTTAGGATTAGGTTACGTATTAGGGTTAGGGTAGGGGTTAGGGTTAGGGTACGCATTAGGGTTAGGGTAGTTATTAAACCTATCCCACTCTCTAGATACCCCTTAGCACGTAAAGGAATATTATTTGGGAGTCCAGCCATGGAGAAGAGTTTAGACACTAGGATAAGATAAGGAACACACCCATTATAAAGAAATCACATTAGGATTCTCTTTTTAAGCTGTTCCTTAAAACACTAGTGCTTAGGAAATCTATTGGAGGCAGAAGCAGTCAAGGGTAGCCTAGGGCTAGGGTTAGGCTTAGGGTTAGGCTTAGGGTACGGGTTCGGGGAGGGGTTCGGGTACGGCGTAGGGTATGGGTTAGGGTTAGGGTTAGGGTTAGTGTTAGGGTTAGGGCTCGGTTTAGGGTACGGGTTAGGATTAGGGTACATGTTAGGGTTACGGTAGGGGTTAGGGTTAGGGTACGCATTAGTGTTAGGGTAGTTATTAAACGTATCCCACTCTCTAGATACACCTTAGCACGTAAAGGAATATTATTTGGGGGTCCAGCCATGGAGAAGAGTTTAGACACTAGGATAAGATAAGGAACACACCCATTATAAAGAAATCACATTAGGATTCTCTTTTTAAGCTGTTCCTTAAAACACTAGTGCTTAGGAAATCTATTGGAGGCAGAAGGAGTCAAGGGTAGCCAAGGGTTAGGGTTAGGCTTAGGGTACGGCTTAGGGTACGGCTTAGGGTACGGGTTCGGGGAGGCGTTCTTGTATGGCGGAGGGTATGGGTTAGGGTTAGGGTTTGGGTTAGTGTTAGGGTTAGGGCTTCGTTTAGGGTACGGGATAGGATTAGGGTACGTGTTAGGGTTAGAGTAGGGGTTAGGGTTAGAGTACGCGTTAGGGTTAGGGTAGTTATTAAACCTATCCCACTCTCTAGATACCCCTTAGCACGTAAAGGAATATTATTTGGGGGTCCAGCCATGGAGAAGAGTTTAGACACTAGGATAAGATAAGGAACACACCCATTATAAAGAAATCACATTAGGATTCTCTTTTTAAGCTGTTCCTTAAAACACTAGTGCTTAGGAAATCTTTTGGAGGCAGAAGGAGTCAAGGGTAGCCTAGGGTTAGGGTTAGGCTTAGGGTACGGCTTAGGGTACGGCTTAGGGTACGGGTTCAGGGAGGGGTTCGTGTATGGCGGAGGGTATGGGTTAGGGTTAGGGTTTGGGTTAGTGTTAGGGTTAGGGCTTCGTTTAGGGTACGGGATAGGATTAGGGTACGTGTTAGGGTTAGAGTAGGGGTTAGGGTTAGGGTACGCGTTAGAGTTAGGGTAGTTATTAAACCTATCCCACTCTCTAGATACCCCTTAGCACGTAAAGGAATATTATTTGGGGGTCCAGCCATGGAGAAGAGTTTAGACACTCGGATAAGATAAGGAACACACCTATTATAAAGAAATCACATTAGGATTCTCTTTATAAGCTGTTCCTTAAAACACTAGTGCTTAGGAAATCTATTGGAGGCAGAAGCAGTCAAGGGTAGCCTAGGGTTAGGGTTAGGCTTAGGGTTAGGCTTAGGGTACGGCTTAGGGTACGGGTTCGGGGAGGGCTTCGGGTACGGCGTAGGGTATGGGTTAGGGTTAGGTTTAGGGTTAGTGTTAGGGTTAGGGCTCGGTTTAGGGTACGGGTTAGGATTAGGGTACGTGTTAGCGTTAGGGTAGGGGTTAGGGTTAGGGTACGCGTTAGTGTTAGGGTAGTTATTAAACCTATCCCACTCTCTAGATACCCCTTAGCACGTTAAGGAATATTATTTGGAGGTCCAGCCATTGAGAAGAGTTTAGACACTAGGATAAGATAAGGAACACACCCATTATAAAGAAATCCCATTAGGATTCTCTTTTTAAGCTGTTCCTTAAAACACTAGTGCTTAGGAAATCTATTGGAGGGAGAAGCAGTCAAGGGTAGCCTAGGGTTAGGGTTAGGCTTAGGGTACGGCTTAGGGTACGGCTTAGGGTACGGGTTCAGGGAGGGCTTCGGGTACGGCGTAGGGTATGGGTTAGGGTTAGGGTTAGGGTTAGTGTTAGGGTTAGGGCTCGGTTTAGGGTATTGGTTAGGATTACTGTACCTGTTAGGGTTAGGGGAGGGGTTAGGGTTAGGGTACGCGTTAGAGTTAAGGTAGTTATTAAACCTATCCCACTCTCTAGATACACCTTAGAACGTAAAGGAATATTATTTGGGGGTCCAGCCATGGAGAAGAGTTTAGACACTAGGATAAGATAAGGAACACACCCATTATAAAGAAATCACATTAGGATTCTCTTTTTAAGCTGTTCCTTAAAACACTAGTGCTTAGGAAATCTATTGGAGGCAGAAGCAGTCAAGGGTAGCCTAGGGTTAAGGTTAGGCTTAGGCTTAGGCTTAGGGTACGGCTTAGGGTACGGGTTCGGTGAGGTTTTCGGGTACGGCGTAGGGTATGGGTTAGGGTTAGGGTTAGGGTTAGTGTTAGGGTTAGGGCTCGGTTTAGGATATTGGTTAGGATTAGGGTACGTGTTAGGGTTAGGGTAGGGGTTAGGGTTAGGGTACGCGTTAGTGTTAGGTTAGTTATTAAACCTATCCCACTCTCTAGATACCCCTTAGCACGTAAAGGAATATTATTTGGAGGTCTAGCCATGGAGAAGAGTTTAGACACTAGAATAAGATAAGGAACACACCCATTATAAAGCAATCACATTAGGATTCGCTTTTTAAGCTGTTCCTTAAAACACTAGTGCTTAGGAAATCTACTGGAGGCAGAAGCAGTCAAGGGTAGCCTAGGGTTAGGGTTAGGCTTCGGGTTAGGGTTAGGGTACGGCTTAGGGTATGGGTTCGGGGAGGGGTTCGGGTACGGCATAGGGTATGGGTTAGGGTTAGGGTTAGGGTTAGTGTTAGGGTTAGGGCTCGGTTTAGGGTACGGGTTAGGATTAGTGTACGTCTTAGGGTTAGGGGAGGGGTTAGGGTTAGGGTACGCGTTAGGGTTAGGGTAGTTATTAAACCTATCCCACTCTCTAGATACCCCGTAGCACGTAAAGCCATATTATTTGGGGGTCCATCCATGGAGAAGATCTTAGACACTAAGATAATATAAGGAACACACCCATTATAAAGAAATCACATTAGGATTCTCTTTTTAAGCTGTTCCTTAAAACACTAGTGCTTAGGAAATCTATTGGAGGCAGAAGCAGTCAAGGGTAGCCTAGGGTTAGGGTTAGGCTTGGGCTTAGGCTTAGGGTACGGCTTAGGGTACGGGTTCGGTGAGGGGTTCGGGTACGGCGTAGGGTATGGGTTAGTGTTAGTGTTAGGGTTAGTGTTAGGGTTAGGGCTCCGTTTAGGGTACGGGTTAGGATTAGGTTACGTATTAGGGTTAGGGTAGGGGTTAGGGTTAGGGTACGCATTAGGGTTAGGGTAGTTATTAAACCTATCCCACTCTCTAGATACCCCTTAGCACGTAAAGGAATATTATTTGGGAGTCCAGCCATGGAGAAGAGTTTAGACAATAGGATAAGATAAGGAACACACCCATTATAAAGAAATCACATTAGGATTCTCTTTTTAAGCTGTTCCTTAAAACACTAGTGCTTAGGAAATCTATTGGAGGCAGAAGCAGTCAAGGGTAGCCTAGGGCTAGGGTTAGGCTTAGGGTTAGGCTTAGGGTACGGGTTCGGGGAGGGGTTCGGGTACGGCGTAGGGTATGGGTTAGGGTTAGGGTTAGTTTTAGTGTTAGGGTTAGGGCTCGGTTTAGGGTACGGGTTAGGATTAGGGTACATGTTAGGGTTACGGTAGGGGTTAGGGTTAGGGTACGCATTAGTGTTAGGGTAGTTATTAAACGTATCCCACTCTCTAGATACACCTTAGCACGTAAAGGAATATTATTTGGGGGTCCAGCCATGGAGAAGAGTTTAGACACTAGGATAAGATAAGGAACACACCCATTATAAAGAAATCACATTAGGATTCTCTTTTTAAGCTGTTCCTTAAAACACTAGTGCTTAGGAAATCTATTGGAGGCAGAAGGAGTCAAGGGTAGCCTAGGGTTAGGGTTAGGCTTAGGGTACGGCTTAGGGTACGGCTTAGGGTACGGGTTCGGGGAGGCGTTCTTGTATGGCGGAGGGTATGGGTTAGGGTTAGGGTTTGGGTTAGTGTTAGGGTTAGGGCTTCGTTTAGGGTACGGGATAGGATTAGGGTACGTGTTAGGGTTAGAGTAGGGGTTAGGGTTAGAGTACGCGTTAGGGTTAGGGTAGTTATTAAACCTATCCCACTCTCTAGATACCCCTTAGCACGTAAAGGAATATTATTTGGGGGTCCAGCCATGGAGAAGAGTTTAGACACTAGGATACGATAAGGAACACACCCATTATAAAGAAATCACATTAGGATTCTCTTTTTAAGCTGTTCCTTAAAACACTAGTGCTTAGGAAATCTTTTGGAGGCAGAAGGAGTCAAGGGTAGCCTAGGGTTAGGGTTAGGCTTAGGGTACGGCGTAGGGTACGGCTTAGGGTACGGGTTCAGGGAGGGGTTCGTGTATGGCGGAGGGTATGGGTTAGGGTTAGGGTTTGGGTTAGTGTTAGGGTTAGGGCTTCGTTTAGGGCACGCGATAGGATTAGGGTACGTGTTAGGGTTAGAGTAGGGGTTAGGGTTAGGGTACGCGTTAGGGTTAGGGTAGTTATTAAACCTATCCCACTCTCTAGATACCCCTTAGCACGTAAAGGAATATTATTTGGGGGTCCAGCCATGGAGAAGAGTTTAGACACTCGGATAAGATAAGGAACACACCTATTATAAAGAAATCACATTAGGATTCTCTTTATAAGCTGTTCCTTAAAACACTAGTGCTTAGGAAATCTATTGGAGGCAGAAGCAGTCAAGGGTAGCCTAGGGTTAGGGTTAGGCTTAGGGTTAGGCTTAGGGTACGGCTTAGGGTACGGGTTCGGGGAGGGCTTCGGGTACGGCGTAGGGTATGGGTTAGGGTTAGGTTTAGGGTTAGTGTTAGGGATAGGGCTCGGTTTAGGGTACGGGTTAGGATTAGGGTACGTGTTAGGGTTAGGGTAGGGGTTAGGGTTAGGGTACGCGTTAGTGTTAGGGTAGTTATTAAACCTATCCCACTCTCTAGATACCCCTTAGCACGTAAAGGAATATTATTTGGAGGTCCAGCCATGGAGAAGAGTTTAGACACTAGGATAAGATAAGGAACACACCCATTATAAAGAAATCACATTAGGATTCTCTTTTTAAGCTGTTCCTTAAAACACTAGTGCTTAGGAAATCTATTGGAGGGAGAAGCAGTCAAGGGTAGCCTAGGGTTAGGGTTAGGCTTAGGGTACGGCTTCGGGTACGGCATAGGGTATGGGTTAGGGTTAGGGTTAGGGTTAGTGTTAGGGTTAGGGCTCGGTTTAGGGTATTGGTTAGGATTAATGTACGTGTTAGGGTTAGGGTAGGGGTTAGGGTTAGGGTACGCGTTAGAGTTAAGGTAGTTATTAAACCTATCCCACTCTCTAGATACACCTTAGAACGTAAAGGAATATTATTTGGGGGTCCAGCCATGGAGAAGAGTTTAGACACTAGGATAAGATAAGGAACACACCCATTATAAAGAAATCACATTAGGATTCTCTTTTTAAGCTGTTCCTTAAAACACTAGTGCTTAGGAAATCTATTGGAGGCAGAAGCAGTCAAGGGTAGACTAGGGTTAAGGTTAGGCTTAGGCTTAGGCTTAGGGTACGGCTTAGGGTACGGGTTCGGTGAGGTTTTCGGGTACGGCGTAGGGTATGGGTTAGGGTTAGGGTTAGGGTTAGTGTTAGGGTTAGGGCTCGGTTTAGGGTACGGGTTAGGATTAGGGTACGTGTTAGGGTTAGGGTAGGGGTTAGGGTTAGGGTACGCCTTAGGGTTAGGGTAGTTATTAAATCTATCCCACTCTCTAGATACCCCTTAGCACGTAAAGGAATATTATTTGGGGGTCCAGCCATGGAGAAGAGTTTAGACATTAGGATAAGATAAGGAACACACCCATTATAAAGAAATCACATTAGGATTCTCTTTTTAAGCTGTTCCTTAAAACACTAGTGCTTAGGAAATCTATTGGAGGCAGAAGCAGTCAAGGGTAGCCTAGGGTTAGGGTTAGGCTTAGGATTAGGCTTAGGGTACGGCTTAGGGTTCGGGTTCGGGGAGGGGTTCGGGTACGGCGTAGGGTATGGGTTAGGGTTAGGGTTAGGGTTAGTGTTAGGGTTAGGGCTCGGTTTAGGATATTGGTTAGGATTAGGGTACGTGTTAGGGTTAGGGTAGGGGTTAGGGTTAGGGTACGCGTTAGTGTTAGGTTAGTTATTAAACCTATCCCACTCTCTAGATACCCCTTAGCACGTAAAGGAATATTATTTGGAGGTCTAGCCATGGAGAAGAGTTTAGACACTAGGATAAGATAAGGAACACACCCATTATAAAGCAATCACATTAGGATTCGCTTTTTAAGCTGTTCCTTAAAACACTAGTGCTTAGGAAATCTACTGGAGGCAGAAGCAGTCAAGGGTAGCCTAGGGTTAGGGTTAGGCTTAGGGTTAGGGTTAGGGTACGGCTTAGGGTATGGGTTCGGGGAAGGGTTCGGGTACGGCATAGGGTATGGGTTAGGGTTAGGGTTAGGGTTAGTGTTAGGGTTAGGGCTCGGATTAGGGTACGGTTTAGGATTAGTGTACGTCTTAGGGTTAGGGGAGGGGTTAGGGTTAGGGTACGCGTTAGGGTTAGGGTAGTTATTAAACCTATCCCACTCTCTAGATACCCCGTAGCACGTAAAGCCATATTATTTGGGGGTCCATCCATGGAGAAGATCTTAGACACTAAGATAATATAAGGAACACACCCATTATAAAGAAATCACATTAGGATTCTCTTTTTAAGCTGTTCCTTAAAACACTAGTGCTTAGGAAATCTATTGGAGGCAGAAGCAGTGAAGGGTAGCCTAGGGCTAGGGTTAGGCTTAGGGTTAGGCTTAGGGTACGGCTTAGGGTACGGGTTCGGGGAGGGGTTCGTGTACGGCGGAGGGTATGGGTTAGGGTTAGGGTTTGGGTTAGTGTTAGGGTTAGGGCTCCGTTTAGGGTACGGGATAGGAGTAGGGTACGTGTTAGGGTTAGAGTAGGGGTTAGGGTTAGGGTACGCGTTAGGGTTAGGGTAGTTATTAAACCTATCCCACTCTCTAGATACCCCTTAGCACGTAAAGGAATATTATTTGGGGGTCCAGCCATGGAGAAGAGTTTAGACACTAGGATAAGATAAGGAACACACCCATTATAAAGAAATCACATTAGGATTCTCTTTATAAGCTATTCCTTAAAACACTAGTGCTTAGGAAATCTATTGGAGGCAGAAGCAGTCAAGGGTAGCCTAGGGTTAGGGGTAGGCTTAGGGTTAGGCTTAGGGTACGGCCTAGGGTACGGGTTCGGGGAGGGCTTCGGGTACGGCGTAGGGTATGGGTTAGGGATAGGTTTAGGGTTAGTGTTAGGGTTAGGGCTCGGTTTAGGGTACGGGTTAGGATTAGGGTACTTGTTAGGGTTAGGGTAGGGGTTAGGGTTAGGGTACGCGGTAGTGTTAGGGTAGTTATTAAACCTATCCCACTCTCTAGATACCCCTTAGCACGTAAAGGAATATTATTTGGAGGTCCAGCCATGGAGAAGAGTTTAGACACTAGGATAAGATAAGGAACACACCCATTATAAAGAAATCCCATTAGGATTCTCTTTTTAAGCTGTTCCTTAAAACACTAGTGATTAGGAAATCTATTGGAGGGAGAAGCAGTCAAGGGTAGCCTAGGGTTAGGGTTAGGCTTAGGGTTAGGGTTAGGGTACGGCTTAGGGTACGGGTTCGGGGAGGGGTTCGGGTACGGCGTAGGGTATGGGTTAGGGTTAGGGTTAGGGTTAGTGTTAGGGTTAGGGCTCGGTTTAGGGTACGGGTTAGGATTAGTGTACGTCTTAGGGTTAGGGTAGGGGTTAGGGTTAGGGTACACGTTAGGGTTAGGGTAGTTATTAATCCTATCCCACTCTCTAGATACCCCGTAGCACGTAAAGCCATATTATTTGGGGGTCCATCCATGGAGAAGATCTTAGACACTAAGATAATATAAGGAACACACCCATTATAAAGAAATCACATTAGGATTCTCTTTTTAAGCTGTTCCTTAAAACACTAGTGCTTAGGAAATCTATTGGAGGCAGAAGCAGTCAAGGGTAGCCTAGGGCTAGGGTTAGGCTTAGGGTTAGGCTTAGGGTACGGCTTAGGGTACGGGTTCGGGGAGGGGTTCGGGTACGGCGTAGGGTATGGGTTAGGGTTAGGGTTAGGGTTAGTGTTAGGGTTAGGGCTCGGTTTAGGATACGGGTTAGGATTAGGGTACATGTTAGGGTTAGGGTAGGGGTTAGGGTTAGGGTACGCATTAGTGTTAGGGTAGTTATTAAACGTATCCCACTCTCTTGATACACCTTAGCACGTAAAGGAATATTATTTGGGGGTCCAGCCATGGAGAAGAGTTTAGACACTAGGATAAGATAAGGAACACACCCATTATAAAGAAATCACATTAGGATTCTCTTTTTAAGCTGTTCCTTAAAACACTAGTGCTTAGGAAATCTATTGGAGGCAGAAGGAGTCAAGGGTAGCCTAGGGTTAGGGTTAGGCTTAGGGTACGGCTTAGGGTACGGCTTAGGGTACGGGTTCGGGGAGGCGTTCTTGTATGGCGGAGGGTATGGGTTAGGGTTAGGGTTTGGGTTAGTGTTAGGGTTAGGGCTTCGTTTAGAGTACGGGATAGGATTAGGGTATGTGTTAGGGTTAGAGTAGGGGTTAGGGTTAGGGTACGCGTTAGGGTTAGGGTAGTTATTAAACCTATCCCACTCTCTAGATACCCCTTAGCACGTAAAGGAATATTATTTGGGGGTCTAGCCATGGAGAAGAGTTTAGACACTAGGATAAGATAAGGAACACACCCATTATAAAGAAATCACATTAGGATTCTCTTTATAAGCTCTTCCTTAAAACACTAGTGCTTAGGAAATCTATTGGAGGCAGAAGCAGTCAAGGGTAGCCTAGGGTTAGGGGTAGGCTTAGGGTTAGGCTTAGGGTACGGCCTAGGGTATGGGTTAGGGGAGGGCTTCGGGTACTGCGTAGGGTATGGGTTAGGGTTAGGGTTAGGGTTAGTGTTAGGGTTAGGGCTCGGTTTCGGGTACGGATTAGGATTAGTGTACGTCTGAGGGTTAGGGTAGGGGTTAGGGTTAGGGTACGCGTTAGGGTTAGGGTAGTTATTAAACCTATCCGACTCTCTAGATACCCCGTAGCACGTAAAGCCATATTATTTGGGGGTCCATCCATGGAGAAGATCTTAGACACTAAGATCATATAAGGAACACACCCATTATAAAGAAATCACATTACGATTCTCTTTTTAAGCTGTTCCTTAAAACACTAGTGCTTAGGAAATCTATTGGTGGCAGAAGCAGTCAAGGGTAGCCTAGGGTTAGGGTTAGGCTTGGGGTTAGGCTTAGGGTACGGCATAGGGTACGGGTTCGGGGAGGGGTTCGTGTACGGCGGAGGGTATGGGTTATGTTTAGGGTTTGGGTTAGTGTTAGGGTTAGGGCTCCGTTTAGGGTACGGGTTAGGATTAGGGTACGTGTTAGTGTTAGGGTAGGGGTTAGGGTTAGGGTACGCGTTAGTGTTAGGGTAGTTATTAAACCTATCCCACTCTCTAGATACCCCTTAGCACGTTAAGGAATATTATTTGGAGGTCCAGCCATGGAGAAGAGTTTAGACAGTAGGATAAGATAAGGAACACATCCATTATAAAGAAATCCCATTAGGATTCTCTTTTTAAGCTGTTCCTTAAAACACTAGAGCTTAGGAAATCTATTGGAGGGAGAAGCAGTCAAGGGTAGCCTAGGGTTAGGGTTAGGCTTAGGGTACGGCTTAGGGTACGGCTTAGGGTACGGGTTCAGGGAGGGCTTCGGGTACGGCGTAGGGTATGGGTTAGGGTTAGGGTTAGGGTTAGTGTTAGGGTTAGGGCTCGGTTTAGGGTATTGGTTAGGATTACTGTACGTGTTAGGGTTAGGGTAGGGGTTAGGGTTAGGGTTCGCCTTAGGGTTAGGGTAGTTATTAAATCTATCCCACTCTCTAGATACCCCTTAGCACGTAAAGGAATATTATTTGGGGGTCCAGCCATGGAGAAGAGTTTAGACATTAGGTTAAGATAAGGAACACACCCATTATAAAGAAATCACATTAGGATTCTCTTTTTAAGCTGTTCCTTAAAACACTAGTGCTTAGGAAATCTATTGGAGGCAGAAGCAGTCAAGGGTAGCCTTGGGTTAGGGTTAGGCTTAGGATTAGGCTTAGGGTACGGCTTAGGGTTCGGGTTCGGGGAGGGGTTCGGGTACGGCGTAGGGTATGGGTTAGGGTTAGGGTTAGGGTTAGTGTTAGGGTTAGGGCTCGGTTTAGGATATTGGTTAGGATTAGGGTACGTGTTAGGGTTAGGGTAGGGGTTAGGGTTAGGGTACGCGTTAGTGTTAGGTTAGTTATTAAACCTATCCCACTCTCTAGATACCCCTTAGCACGTAAAGGAATATTATTTGGAGGTCTAGCCATGGAGAAGAGTTTAGACACTAGAATAAGATAAGGAACACACCCATTATAAAGCAATCACATTAGGATTCGCTTTTTAAGCTGTTCCTTAAAACACTAGTGCTTAGGAAATCTACTGGAGGCAGAAGCAGTCAAGGGTAGCCTAGGGTTAGGGTTAGGCTTAGGGTTAGGGTTAGGGTACGGCTTAGGGTATGGGTTCGGGGAGGGGTTCGGGTAGGGCATAGGGTATGGGGTAGGGTTAGGGTTAGGGTTAGTGTTAGGGTTAGGGCTCGGTTTAGGGTACGGGTTAGGATTAGTGTACGTTTTAGGGTTAGGGGAGGGGTTAGGGTTAGGGTACGCGTTAGGGTTAGGGTAGTTATTAAACCTATCCCACTCTCTAGATACCCCGTAGCACGTAAAGCCATATTATTTGGGGGTCCATCCATGGAGAAGATCTTAGACACTAAGATAATATAAGGAACACACCCATTATAAAGAAATCACATTAGGATTCTCTTTTTAAGCTGTTCCTTAAAACACTAGTGCTTAGGAAATCTATTGGAGGCAGAAGCAGTCAAGGGTAGCCTAGGGTTAGGGTTAGGCTTGGGGTTAGGCTTAGGGTACGGCTTAGGGTACGGGTTCGGTGAGGGGTTCGGGTACGGCGTAGGGTATGGGTTAGTGTTAGTGTTAGGGTTAGTGTTAGGGTTAGGGCTCCGTTTAGGGTACGGGTTAGGATTAGGTTACGTATTAGGGTTAGGGTAGGGGTTAGGGTTAGGGTACGCATTAGGGTTAGGGTAGTTATTAAACCTATCCCACTCTCTAGATACCCCTTAGCACGTAAAGGAATATTATTTGGGAGTCCAGCCATGGAGAAGAGTTTAGACACTAGGATAAGATAAGGAACACACCCATTATAAAGAAATCACATTAGGATTCTCTTTTTAAGCTGTTCCTTAAAACACTAGTGCTTAGGAAATCTATTGGAGGCAGAAGCAGTCAAGGGTAGCCTAGGGCTAGGGTTAGGCTTAGGGTTAGGCTTAGGGTACGGCTTAGGGTACGGGTTCGGGGAGGGGTTCGGGTACGGCGTAGGGTATGGGTTAGGGTTAGGGTTAGGGTTAGTGTTAGGGTTAGGGCTCGGTTTAGGGTACGGGTTAGGATTAGGGTACATGTTAGGGTTAGGGTAGGGGTTAGGGTTAGGGTACGCATTAGTGTTAGGGTAGTTATTAAACGTATCCCACTCTCTAGATACACCTTAGCACGTAAAGGAATATTATTTGGGGGTCCAGCCATGGAGAAGAGTTTAGACACTAGGATAAGATAAGGAACACACCCATTATAAAGAAATCACATTAGGATTCTCTTTTTAAGCTGTTCCTTAAAACACTAGTGCTTAGGAAATCTATTGGAGGCAGAAGGAGTCAAGGGTAGCCTAGGGTTAGGGTTAGGCTTAGGGTACGGCTTAGGGTACGGCTTAGGGTACGGGTTCGGGGAGGCGTTCTTGTATGGCGGAGGGTATGGGTTAGGGTTAGGGTTTGGGTTAGTGTTAGGGTTAGGGCTTCTTTTAGGGTACGGGATAGGATTAGGGTACGTTTTAGGGTTAGAGTAGGGGTTAGGGTTAGGATACGCGTTAGGGTTAGGGTAGTTATTAAACCTATCCCACTCTCTAGATACCCCTTAGCACGTAAAGGAATATTATTTGGGGGTCCAGCCATGGAGAAGAGTTTAGACACTAGGATAAGATAAGGAACACACCCATTATAAAGAAATCACATTAGGATTCTCTTTTTAAGCTGTTCCTTAAAACACTAGTGCTTAGGAAATCTATTGGAGGCAGAAGCAGTCAAGGGTAGACTAGGGTTAAGGTTAGGCTTAGGCTTAGGCTTAGGGTACGGCTTAGGGTACGGGTTCGGTGAGGTTTTCGGGTACGGCGTAGGGTATGGGTTAGGGTTAGGGTTAGGGTTAGTGTTAGGGTTAGGGCTCGGTATAGGATATTGGTTAGGATTAGGGTACGTGTTAGGGTTAGGGTAGGGGTTAGGGTTAGGGTACGCGTTAGTGTTAGGTTAGTTATTAAACCTATCCCACTCTCTAGATACCCCTTAGCACGTAAAGGAATATTATTTGGAGGTCTAGCCATGGAGAAGAGTTTAGACACTAGGATAAGATAAGGAACACACCCATTATAAAGCAATCACATTAGGATTCGCTTTTTAAGCTGTTCCTTTAAACACTAGTGCTTAGGAAATCTACTGGAGGCAGAAGCAGTCAAGGGTAGCCTAGGGTTAGGGTTAGGCTTAGGGTTAGGGTTAGGGTACGGCTTAGGGTATGGGTTCGGGGAGGGGTTCGGGTACGGCATAGGGTATGGGTTAGGGTTAGGGTTAGGGTTAGTGTTAGGGTTAGGGCTCGGTTTAGGGTACGGGTTAGGATCAGTGTACGTCTTAGGGTTAGGGGAGGGGTTAGGGTTAGGGTACGCGTTAGGGTTAGGGTAGTTATTAAACCTATCCCACTCTCTAGATACCCCGTAGCACGTAAAGCCATATTATTTGGGGGTCCATCCATGGAGAAGATCTTAGACACTAAGATAATATAAGGAACACACCCATTATAAAGAAATCACATTAGGATTCTCTTTTTAAGCTGTTCCTTAAAACACTAGTGCTTAGGAAATCTATTGGAGGCAGAAGCAGTGAAGGGTAGCCTAGGGCTAGGGTTAGGCTTAGGGTTAGGCTTAGGGTACGGCTTAGGGTACGGGTTCGGGGAGGGGTTCGGGTACGGCGTAGGGTATGGGTTAGTGTTAGTGTTACGGTTAGTGTTAGGGTTAGGGCTCCGTTTAGGGTACGGGTTAGGATTAGGTTACGTATTAGGGTTAGGGTAGGGGTTAGGGTTAGGGTACGCATTAGGGTTAGGGTAGTTATTAAACCTATCCCACTCTCTAGATACCCCTTAGCACGTAAAGGAATATTATTTGGGAGTCCAGCCATGGAGAAGAGTTTAGACACTAGGATAAGATAAGGAACACACCCATTATAAAGAAATCACATTAGGATTCTCTTTTTAAGCTGTTCCTTAAAACACTAGTGCTTAGGAAATCTATTGGAGGCAGAAGCAGTCAAGGGTAGCCTAGGGCTAGGGTTAGGCTTAGGGTTAGGCTTAGGGTACGGCTTAGGGTACGGGTTCGGGGAGGGGTTCGGGTACGGCGTAGGGTATGGGTTAGGGTTAGGGTTAGGGTTAGTGTTAGGGTTAGGGCTCGGTTTAGGGTACGGGTTAGGATTAGGGTACATGTTAGGGTTAGGGTAGGGGTTAGGGTTAGGGTACGCATTAGTGTTAGGGTAGTTATTAAACGTATCCCACTCTCTAGATACACCTTAGCACGTAAAGGAATATTATTTGGGGGTCCAGCCATGGAGAAGAGTTTAGACACTAGGATAAGATAAGGAACACACCCATTATAAAGAAATCACATTAGGATTCTCTTTTTAAGCTGTTCCTTAAAACACTAGTGCTTAGGAAATCTATTGGAGGCAGAAGGAGTCAAGGGTAGCCTAGGGTTAGGGTTAGGCTTAGGGTACGGCTTAGGGTACGGCTTAGGGTACGGGTTCGGGGAGGCGTTCTTGTATGGCGGAGGGTATGGGTTAGGGTTAGGGTTTGGGTTAGTGTTAGGGTTAGGGCTTCTTTTAGGGTACAGGATAGGATTAGGGTACGTTTTAGGGTTAGAGTAGGGGTTAGGGTTAGGGTACGCGTTAGGGTTAGGGTAGTTATTAAACCTATCCCACTCTCTAGATACCCCTTAGCACGTAAAGGAATATTATTTGGGGGTCCAGCCATGGAGAAGAGTTTAGACACTAGGATAAGATAAGGAACACACCCATTATAAAGAAATCACATTAGGATTCTCTTTTTAAGCTGTTCCTTAAAACACTAGTGCTTAGGAAATCTATTGGAGGCAGAAGCAGTCAAGGGTAGACTAGGGTTAAGGTTAGGCTTAGGCTTAGGCTTAGGGTACGGCTTAGGGTACGGGTTCGGGGAGGTTTTCGGGTACGGCGTAGGGTATGGGTTAGGGTTAGGGTTAGGGTTAGTGTTAGGGTTAGGGCTTCGTTTAGGGTACGGGATAGGATTAGGGTACGTGTTAGGGTTAGAGTAGGGGTTAGGGTTAGGGTACGCGTTAGGGTTAGGGTAGTTATTAAACCTATCCCACTCTCTAGATACCCCTTAGCACGTAAAGGAATATTATTTGGGGGTCCAGCCATGGAGAAGAGTTTAGACACTAGGATAAGATAAGGAACACACCTATTATAAAGAAATCACATTAGGATTCTCTTTATAAGCTGTTCCTTAAAACACTAGTGCTTAGGAAATCTATTGGAGGCAGAAGCAGTCAAGGGTAGCCTAGGGTTAGGGTTAGGCTTAGGGTTAGGCTTAGGGTACGGCTTAGGGTACGGGTTCGGGGAGGGCTTCGGGTACGGCGTAGGGTATGGGTTAGGGTTAGGTTTAGGGTTAGTGTTAGGGTTAGGGCTCGGTTTAGGGTACGGTTTAGGATTAGGGTACGTGTTAGGGTTAGGGTAGGGGTTAGGGTTAGGGTACGCGTTAGTGTTAGGGTAGTTATTAAACCTATCCCACTCTCTAGATACCCCTTAGCACGTAAAGGAATATTATTTGGAGGTCCAGCCATGGAGAAGAGTTTAGACACTAGGATAAGATAAGGAACACACCCATTATAAAGAAATCACATTAGGATTCTCTTTTTAAGCTGTTCCTTAAAACACTAGTGCTTAGGAAATCTATTGGAGGGAGAAGCAGTCAAGGGTAGCCTAGGGTTAGGGTTAGGCTTAGGGTACGGCTTAGGGTACGGCTTAGGGTACGGGTTCAGGGAGGGCTTCGTGTACGGCATAGGGTATGGGTTAGGGTTAGGGTTAGGGTTAGTGTTAGGGTTAGGGCTCGGTTTAGGGCATTGGTTAGGATTAATGTACGTGTTAGGGTTAGGGTAGGGGTTAGGGTTAGGGTACGCGTTAGAGTTAAGGTAGTTATTAAACCTATCCCACTCTCTAGATACACCTTAGCACGTAAAGGAATATTATTTGGGGGTCCAGCCATGGAGAAGAGTTTAGACATTAGGATAAGATAAGGAACACACCCATTATAAAGAAATCACATTAGGATTCTCTTTTTAAGCTGTTCCTTAAAACACTAGTGCTTAGGAAATCTATTGGAGGCAGAAGCAGTCAAGGGTATCCTAGGGTTAGGGTTAGGCTTAGGATTAGGCTTAGGGTACGGCTTAGGGTTCGGGTTCGGGGAGGGGTTCGGGTACGGCGTAGGTTATGAGTTAGGGTTAGGGTTAGGGTTAGTGTTAGGGTTAGGGCTCGGTTTAGGATATTGGTTAGGATTAGGGTACGTGTTAGGGTTAAGGTAGGGGTTAGGGTTAGGGTACGCGTTAGTGTTAGATTAGTTATTAAACCTATCCCACTCTCTAGATACCCCTTAGCACGTAAAGGAATATTATTTGGAGGTCTAGCCATGGAGAAGAGTTTAGACACTAGAATAAGATAAGGAACACACCCATTATAAAGCAATCACATTAGGATTCGCTTTTTAAGCTGTTCCTTAAAACACTAGTGCTTAGGAAATCTACTGGAGGCAGAAGCAGTCAAGGGTAGCCTAGGGTTAGGGTTAGGCTTAGGGTTAGGGTTAGGGTACGGCTTAGGGTATGGGTTCGGGGAGGGGTTCGGGTACGGCATAGGGTATGGGTTAGGGTTAGGGTTAGTGTTAGGGTTAGGGTTAGGGTTAGGGTTAGGGCTCGGTTTAGGGTACGGGTTAGGATTAGTGTACGTCTTAGGGTTAGGGGAGGGGTTAGGGTTAGGGTACGCGTTAGGGTTAGGGTAGTTATTAAACCTATCCCACTCTCTAGATACCCCGTAGCACGTAAAGCCATATTATTTGGGGGTCCATCCATGGAGAAGATCTTAGACACTAAGATAATATAAGGAACACACCCATTATAAAGAAATCACATTAGGATTCTCTTTTTAAGCTGTTCCTTAAAACACTAGTGCTTAGGAAATCTATTGGAGGCAAAAGCAGTCAAGGGTAGCCTAGGGTTAGGGTTAGGCTTGGGGTACGGCTTAGGGTACGGCTTAGGGTACGGTTTCGGGGAGGGGTTCGTGTACGGCGGAGGGTATGGGTTAGGGTTAGGGTTTGTTTTAGTGTTAGGGTTAGGGCTTTGTTTAGGGTACGGGATAGGATTAGGGTACGTGTTAGGGTTAGAGTAGGGGTTAGGGTTAGGGTACGCGTTAGGGTTAGGGTAGTTATTAAACCTATCCCTCTCTCTAGATACCCCTTAGCACGTAAAGGAATATTATTTGGGGGTCCAGCCATGGAGAAGAGTTTAGACACTAGGATAAGATAAGGAACACACCTATTATAAAGAAATCACATTAGGATACTCTTTATAAGCTGTTCCTTAAAACACTAGTGCTTAGGAAATCTATTGGAGGGAGAAGCAGTCAAGGGTAGCCTAGGGTTAGGGTTAGGCTTAGGGTACGGCTTAGGGTACGGCTTAGGGTACGGGTTCAGGGAGGGCTTCGGGTACGGCGTAGGGTATGGGTTAGGGTTAGGGTTAGGGTTAGTGTTAGGGTTAGGGCTCGGTTTAGGGTATTGGTTAGGATTACTGTACGTGTTAGGGTTAGGGTAGGGGTTAGGGTTAGGGTACGCGTTAGAGTTAAGGTAGTTATTAAACCTATCCCACTCTCTAGATACACCTTAGAACGTAAAGGAATATTATTTGGGGGTCCAGCCATGGAGAAGAGTTTAGACACTAGGATAAGATAAGGAACACACCCATTATAAAGAAATCACATTAGGATTCTCTTTTTAAGCTGTTCCTTAAAACACTAGTGCTTAGGAAATCTATTGGAGGCAGAAGGAGTCAAGGGTAGCCTAGGGTTAGGGTTAGGCTTAGGGTTAGGCTTAGGGTACGGCTTAGGGTACGGGTTCGGGGAGGGGTTCGTGTACGGCGGAGGGTATGGGTTAGGGTTAGGGTTTGGTTTAGTGTTAGGGTTAGGGCTCCGTTTAGGGTACGGGATAGGATTAGGGTACGTGTTAGGGTTAGAGTAGGGGTTAGGGTTAGGGTACGCGTTAGGGTTAGGGTAGTTATTAAACCTATCCCACTCTCTAGATACCCCTTAGCACGTAAAGGAATATTATTTGGGGGTCTAGCCATGGAGAAGAGTTTAGACACTAGGATAAGATAAGGAACACACCCATTATAAAGAAATCACATTAGGATTCTCTTTATAAGCTCTTCCTTAAAACACTAGTGCTTAGGAAATCTATTGGAGGCAGAAGCAGTCAAGGGTAGCCTAGGGTTAGGGGTAGGCTTAGGGTTAGGCTTAGGGTACGGCCTAGGGTATGGGTTAGGGGAGGGCTTCGGGTACGGCGTAGGGTATGGGTTAGGGTTAGGGTTAGGGTTAGTGTTAGGGTTAGGGCTCGGTTTCGGGTACGGATTAGGATTAGTGTACGTCTGAGGGTTAGGGTAGGGGTTAGGGTTAGGGTACGCGTTAGGGTTAGGGTAGTTATTAAACCTATCCCACTCTCTAGATACCCCGTAGCACGTAAAGCCATATTATTTGGGGGTCCATCCATGGAGAAGATCTTAGACACTAAGATAATATAAGGAACACACCCATTATAAAGAAATCACATTAGGATTCTCTTTTTAAGCTGTTCCTTAAAACACTAGTGCTTAGGAAATCTATTGGTGGCAGAAGCAGTCAAGGGTAGCCTAGGGTTAGGGTTAGGCTTGGGGTTAGGCTTAGGGTACAGCATAGGGTACGGGTTCGGGGAGGGGTTCGTGTACGGCGGAGGGTATGGGTTATGTTTAGGGTTTGGGTTAGTGTTAGGGTTAGGGCTCCGTTTAGGGTACGGGTTAGGATTAGGTTACGTATTAGGGTTAGGGTAGGGGTTAGGGTTAGGGTACGCATTAGGGTTAGGGTAGTTATTAAACCTATCCCAATCTCTAGATACCCCTTAGCACATAAAGGAATATTATTTGGGAGTCCAGCCATGGAGAAGAGTTTAGACACTAGGATAAGATAAGGAACACACCCATTATAAAGAAATCACATTAGGATTCTCTTTTTAAGCTGTTCCTTAAAACACTAGTGCTTAGGAAATCTATTGGAGGCAGAAGGAGTCAAGGGTAGACTAGGGCTAGGGTTAGGCTTAGGGTTATGCTTAGGGTACGGCTTAGGGTACGGGTTCGGGGAGGGGTTCGGGTACGGCGTAGGGTATGGGTTAGGGTTAGGTTTAGGGTTAGTGTTAGGGTTAGGGCTCGGTTTAGGGTACGGGTTAGGATTAGGGTACGTGTTAGTGTTAGGGTAGGGGTTAGGGTTAGGGTACGCGTTAGTGTTAGGGTAGTTATTAAACCTATCCCACTCTCTAGATACCCCTTAGCACGTTAAGGAATATTATTTGGAGGTCCAGCCATGGAGAAGAGTTTAGACACTAGGATAAGATAAGGAACACACCCATTATAAAGAAATCACATTAGGATTCTCTTTTTAAGCTGTTCCTTAAAACACTAGTGCTTAGGAAATCTATTGGAGGCAGAAGCAGTCAAGGGTAGCCTAGGGTTAAGGTTAGGCTTAGGCTTAGGCTTAGGGTACGGCTTAGGGTACGGGTTCGGTGAGGTTTTCGGGTACGGCGTAGGGTATGGGTTAGGGTTAGGGTTAGGGTTAGTGTTAGGGTTAGGGCTCGGTTTAGGGTATTGGTTAGGATTACTGTACGTGTTAGGGTTAGGGTAGGGGTTAGGGTTAGGGTACGCGTTAGAGTTAAGGTAGTTATTAAACCTATCCCACTCTCTAGATACACCTTAGAACGTAAAGGAATATTATTTGGGGGTCCAGCCATGGAGAAGAGTTTAGACACTAGGATAAGATAAGGAACACACCCATTATAAAGAAATCACATTAGGATTCTCTTTTTAAGCTGTTCCTTAAAACACTAGTGCTTAGGAAATCTATTGGAGGCAGAAGCAGTCAAGGGTAGCCTAGGGTTAAGGTTAGGCTTAGGCTTAGGCTTAGGGTACGGCTTAGGGTACGGGTTCGGTGAGGTTTTCGGGTACGGCGTAGGGTATGGGTTAGGGTTAGGGTTAGGGTTAGTGTTAGGGTTAGGGCTCGGTTTAGGGTACGGGTTAGGATTAGGGTACGTGTTAGGGTTAGGGTAGGGGTTAGGGTTAGGGTACGCCTTAGGGTTAGGGTAGTTATTAAACCTATCCCACTCTCTAGATACACCGTAGAACGTAAAGGAATATTATTTGGGGGTCCAGCCATGGAGAAGAGTTTAGACACTAGGATAAGATAAGGAACACACCCATTATAAAGAAATCACATTAGGATTCTCTTTTTAAGCTGTTCCTTAAAACACTAGTGCTTAGGAAATCTATTGGAGGCAGAAGCAGTCAAGGGTAGCCTAGGGTTAAGGTTAGGCTTAGGCTTAGGCTTAGGGTACGGCTTAGGGTACGGGTTCGGTGAGGTTTTCGGGTACGGCGTAGGGTATGGGTTAGGGTTAGGGTTAGGGTTAGTGTTAGGGTTAGGGCTCGGTTTAGGGTACGGGTTAGGATTAGGGTACGTGTTAGGGTTAGGGTAGGGGTTAGGGTTAGGGTACGCCTTAGGGTTAGGGTAGTTATTAAATCTATCCCACTCTCTAGATACCCCTTAGCACGTAAAGGAATATTATTTGGGGGTCCAGCCATGGAGAAGTGTTTAGACATTAGGATAAGATAAGGAACACACCCATTATAAAGAAATCACATTAGGATTCTCTTTTTAAGCTGTTCCTTAAAACACTAGTGCTTAGGAAATCTATTGGAGGCAGAAGCAGTCAAGGGTAGCCTAGGGTTAGGGTTAGGCTTAGGATTAGGCTTAGGGTACGGCTTAGGGTTCGGGTTCGGGGAGGGGTTCGGGTACGGCGTAGGGTATGGGTTAGGGTTAGGGTTAGGGTTAGTGTTAGGGTTAGGGCTCGGTTTAGGATATTGGTTAGGATTAGGGTACGTGTTAGGGTTAGGGTAGGGGTTAGGGTTAGGGTACGCGTTAGTGTTAGGTTAGTTATTAAACCTATTCCACTCTCTAGATACCCCTTAGCACGTAAAGGAATATTATTTGGAGGTCTAGCCATGGAGAAGAGTTTAGACACTAGAATAAGATAAGGAACACACCCATTATAAAGCAATCACATTAGGATTCGCTTTTTAAGCTGTTCCTTAAAACACTAGTGCTTAGAAAATCTACTGGAGGCAGAAGCAGTCAAGGGTAGCCTAGGGTTAGGGTTAGGCTTAGGGTTAGGGTTAGGGTACGGCTTAGGGTATGGGTTCGGGGAGGGGTTCGGGTACGGCATAGGGTATGGGTTAGGGTTAGGGTTAGGGTTAGTGTTAGGGTTAGGGCTCGGTGTAGGGTACGGGTTAGGATTAGTGTACGTCTTAGGGTTAGGGGAGGGGTTAGGGTTAGGGTACGCGTTAGGGTTAGGGTAGTTATTAAACCTATCCCACTCTCTAGATACCCCGTAGCACGTAAAGCCATATTATTTGGGGGTCCATCCATGGAGAAGATCTTAGACACTAAGATAATATAAGGAACACACCCATTATAAAGAAATCACATTAGGATTCTCTTTTTAAGCTGTTCCTTAAAACACTAGTGCTTAGGAAATCTATTGGAGGCAGAAGCAGTCAAGGGTAGCCTAGGGTTAGGGTTAGGCTTGGGGTTAGGCTTAGGGTACGGCTTAGGGTACGGGTTCGGTGAGGGGTTCGGGTACGGCGTAGGGTATGGGTTAGTGTTAGTGTTAGGGTTAGTGTTAGGTTTAGGGCTCCGTTTAGGGTACGGGTTAGGATTAGGTTACGTATTAGGGTTAGGGTAGGGGTTAGGGTTAGGGTACGCATTAGGGTTAGGGTAGTTATTAAACCTATCCCACTCTCTAGATACCCCTTAGCACGTAAAGGAATATTATTTGGGAGTCCAGCCATGGAGAAGAGTTTAGACACTAGGATAAGATAAGGAACACACCCATTATAAAGAAATCACATTAGGATTCTCTTTTTAAGCTGTTCCTTAAAACACTAGTGCTTAGGAAATCTATTGGAGGCAGAAGCAGTCAAGGGTAGCCTAGGGCTAGGGTTAGGCTTAGGGTTAGGCTTAGGGTACGGCTTAGGGTACGGTTTCGGGGAGGGGTTCGGGTACGGCGTAGGGTATGGGTTAGGGTTAGGGTTAGGGTTAGTGTTAGGGTTAGGGCTCGGTTTAGGGTACGGGTTAGGATTAGGGTACATGTTAGGGTTAGGGTAGGGGTTAGGGTTAGGGTACGCATTAGTGTTAGGGTAGTAATTAAACGTATCCCACTCTCTAGATACACCTTAGCACGTAAAGGAATATTATTTGGGGGTCCAGCCATGGAGAAGAGTTTAGACACTAGGATAAGATAAGGAACACACCCATTATAAAGAAATCACATTAGGATTCTCTTTTTAAGCTGTTCCTTAAAACACTAGTGCTTAGGAAATCTATTGGAGGCAGAAGGAGTCAAGGGTAGCCTAGGGTTAGGGTTAGGCTTAGGGTACGGCTTAGGGTACGGCTTAGGGTACGGGTTCGGGGAGGCGTTCTTGTATGGCGGAGGGTATGGGTTAGGGTTAGGGTTTGGGTTAGTGTTAGGGTTAGGGCTTCGTTTAGGGTACGGGATAGGATTAGGGTACGTGTTAGGGTTAGAGTAGGGGTTAGGGTTAGGGTACGCGTTAGGGTTAGGGTAGTTATTAAACCTATCCCACTCTCTAGATAACCCTTAGCACGTAAAGGAATATTATTTGGGGGTCTAGCCATGGAGAAGAGTTTAGACACTAGGATAAGATAAGGAACACACCCATTATAAAGAAATCACATTAGGATTCTCTTTTTAAGCTGTTCCTTAAAACACTAGTGCTTAGGAAATCTTTTGGAGGCAGAAGGAGTCAAGGGTAGCCTAGGGTTAGGGTTAGGCTTAGGGTACGGCTTAGGGTACGGCTTAGGGTACGGGTTCAGGGAGGGGTTCGTGTATGGCGGAGGGTATGGGTTAGGGTTAGGGTTTGGGTTAGTGTTAGGGTTAGGGCTTCGTTTAGGGTACGGGATAGGATTAGGGTACGTGTTAGGGTTAGAGTAGGGGTTAGGGTTAGGGTACGCGTTAGGGTTAGGGTAGTTATTAAACCTATCCCACTCTCTAGATACCCCTTAGCACGTAAAGGAATATTATTTGGGGGTCCAGCCATGGAGCAGAGTTTAGACACTCGTATAAGATAAGGAACACACCTATTATAAAGAAATCACATTAGGATTCTCTTTATAAGCTGTTCCTTAAAACACTAGTGCTTAGGAAATCTATTGGAGGCAGAAGCAGTCAAGGGTAGCCTAGGGTTAGGGTTAGGCTTAGGGTTAGGCTTAGGGTACGGCTTAGGGTACGGGTTCGGGGAGGGCTTCTGGTACGGCGTAGGGTATGGGTTAGGGTTAGGTTTAGGGTTAGTGTTAGGGTTAGGGCTCGGTTTAGGGTACGGGTTAGGATTAGGGTACGTGTTAGGGTTAGGGTAGGGGTTAGGGTTAGGGTACGCGTTAGTGTTAGGGTAGTTATTAAACCTATCCCACTCTCTAGATACCCCTTAGCACGTAAAGGAATATTATTTGGAGGTCCAGCCATGGAGAAGAGTTTAGACACTAGGATAAGATAAGGAACACACCCATTATAAAGAAATCACATTAGGATTCTCTTTTTAAGCTGTTCCTTAAAACACTAGTGCTTAGGAAATCTATTGGAGGGAGAAGCAGTCAAGGGTAGCCTAGGGTTAGGGTTAGGCTTAGGGTACGGCTTAGGGTACGAGTTCAGGGAGGGCTTCGGGTACGGCATAGGTTATGGGTTAGGGTTAGGGTTAGGGTTAGTGTTAGGGTTAGGGCTCGGTTTAGGGTACGGGTTAGGATTAGGGTACATGTTAGGGTTAGGGTAGGGGTTAGGGTTAGGGTACGCATTAGTGTTAGGGTAGTTATTAAACGTATCCCACTCTCTAGATACACCTTAGCACGTAAAGGAATATTATTTGGGGGTCCAGCCATGGAGAAGAGTTTAGACACTAGGATAAGATAAGGAACACACCCATTATAAAGAAATCACATTAGGATTCTCTTTTTAAGCTGTTCCTTAAAACACTAGTGCTTAGGAAATCTATTGGAGGCAGAAGGAGTCAAGGGTAGCCTAGGGTTAGGGTTAGGCTTAGGGTACGGCTTAGGGTACGGCTTAGGGTACGGGTTCGGGGAGGCGTACTTGTATGGCGGAGGGTATGGGTTAGGGTTAGGGTTTGGGTTAGTGTTAGGGTTAGGGCTTCGTTTAGGGTACGGGGTAGGATTAGGGTACGTGTTAGGGTTAGAGTAGGGGTTAGGGTTAGGGTACGCGTTAGGGTTAGGGTAGTTATTAAACCTATCCCACTCTCTAGATACCCCTTAGCACGTAAAGGAATATTATTTGGGGGTCCAGCCATGGAGAAGAGTTTAGACACTAGGATAAGATAAGGAACACACCCATTATAAAGAAATCACATTAGGATTCTCTTTTTAAGCTGTTCCTTAAAACACTAGTGCTTAGGAAATCTTTTGGAGGCAGAAGGAGTCAAGGGTAGCCTAGGGTTAGGGTTAGGCTTAGGGTACGGCTTAGGGTACGGCTTAGGGTACGGGTTCAGGGAGGGGTTCGTGTATGGCGGAGGGTATGGGTTAGGGTTAGGGTTTGGGTTAGTGTTAGGGTTAGGGCTTCGTTTAGGGTACGGGATAGGATTAGGGTACGTGTTAGGGTTAGAGTAGGGGTTAGGGTTAGGGTACGCGTTAGGGTTAGGGTAGTTATTAAACCTATCCCACTCTCTAGATACCCCTTAGCACGTAAAGGAATATTATTTGGGTGTCCAGCCATGGAGCAGAGTTTAGACACTCGGATAAGATAAGGAACACACCTATTATAAAGAAATCACATTAGGATTCTCTTTATAAGCTGTTCCTTAAAACACTAGTGCTTAGGAAATCTATTGGAGGCAGAAGCAGTCAAGGGTAGCCTAGGGTTAGGGTTAGGCTTAGGGTTAGGCTTAGGGTACGGCTTAGGGTACGGGTTCGGGGAGGGCTTCTGGTACGGCGTAGGGTATGGGTTAGGGTTAGGTTTAGGGTTAGTGTTAGGGTTAGGGCTCGGTTTAGGGTACGGGTTAGGATTAGGGTACGTGTTAGGGTTAGGGTAGGGGTTAGGGTTAGGGTACGCGTTAGTGTTAGGGTAGTTATTAAACCTATCCCACTCTCTAGATACCCCTTAGCACGTAAAGGAATATTATTTGGAGGTCCAGCCATGGAGAAGAGTTTAGACACTAGGATAAGATAAGGAACACACCCATTATAAAGAAATCACATTAGGATTCTCTTTTTAAGCTGTTCCTTAAAACACTAGTGCTTAGGAAATCTATTGGAGGGAGAAGCAGTCAAGGGTAGCCTAGGGTTAGGGTTAGGCTTAGGGTACGGCTTAGGGTACGGCTTAGGGTACGGGTTCAGGGAGGGCTTCGGGTACGGCATAGGGTATGGGTTAGGGTTAGGGTTAGGGTTAGTGTTAGGGTTAGGGCTCGGTTTAGGGTATTGGTTAGGATGAATGTACGTGTTAGGGTTAGGGTAGGGGTTAGGGTTAGGGTACGCGTTAGAGTTAAGGTAGTTATTAAACCTATCCCACTCTCTAGATACCCCTTAGCACGTAAAGGAATATTATTTGGGGGTCCAGCCATGGAGAAGAGTTTAGACACTAGGATAAGATAAGGAACACACCCATTATAAAGAAATCACATTAGGATTCTCTTTTTAAGCTGTTCCTTAAAACACTAGTGCTTAGGAAATCTATTGGAGGCAGAAGCAGTCAAGGGTAGACTAGGGTTAGGGTTAGGCTTAGGGTACGGCTTAGGGTACGGCTTAGGGTACGGGTTCGGGGAGGCGTTCTTGTATGGCGGAGGGTATGGGTTAGGGTTAGGGTTTGGGTTAGTGTTAGGGTTAGGGCTTCGTTTAGGGTACGGGATAGGATTAGGGTACGTGTTAGGGTTAGAGTAGGGGTTAGGGTTAGGGTACGCGTTAGGGTTAGGGTAGTTATTAAACCTATCCCACTCTCTAGATACCCCTTAGCACGTAAAGGAATATTATTTGGGGGTCTAGCCATGGAGAAGAGTTTAGACACTAGGATAAGATAAGGAACACACCCATTATAAAGAAATCACATTAGGATTCTCTTTATAAGCTCTTCCTTAAAACACTAGTGCTTAGGAAATCTATTGGAGGCAGAAGCAGTCAAGGGTAGCCTAGGGTTAGGGGTAGGCTTAGGGTTAGCCTTAGGGTACGGCCTAGGGTACGGGTTAGGGGAGGGCTTCGGGTACGGCGTAGGGTATGGGTTAGGGTTAGGTTTAGGGTTAGTGTTAGGTTTAGGGCTCGGTTTAGGGTACGGGTTAGGATTAGGGTACGTGTTAGGGTTAGGGTAGGGGTTAGGGTTAGGGTACGCGGTAGTGTTAGGGTAGTTATTAAACCTATCCCACTCTCTAGATACCCCTTAGCACGTAAAGGAATATTATTTGGAGGTCCAGCCATGGAGAAGAGTTTAGACACTAGGATAAGATAAGGAACACACCCATTATAAAGAAATCCCATTAGGATTCTCTTTTTAAGCTGTTCCTTAAAACACTAGTGCTTAGGAAATCTATTGGAGGGAGAAGCAGTCAAGGGTAGCCTAGGGTTAGGGTTAGGCTTAGGGTTAGGGTTAGGGTACGGCTTAGGGTACGGGTTTGGGGAGGGGTTCGGGTACGGCGTAGGGTATGGGTTAGGGTTAGGGTTAGGGTTAGTGTTAGGGTTAGGGCTCGGTTTAGGGTACGGGTTAGGATTAGTGTACGTCTTAGGGTTAGGGTAGGGGTTAGGGTTAGGGTACACGTTAGGGTTAGGGTAGTTATTAATCCTATCCCACTCTCTAGATACCCCGTAGCACGTAAAGCCATATTATTTGGGGGTCCATCCATGGAGAAGATCTTAGACACTAAGATAATATAAGGAACACACCCATTATAAAGAAATCACATTAGGATTCTCTTTTTAAGCTGTTCCTTAAAACACTAGTGCTTAGGAAATCTATTGGAGGCAGAAGCAGTCAAGGGTAGCCTAGGGTTAGGGTTAGGCTTGGGGTTAGGCTTAGGGTACGGCTTAGGGTACGGGTTCGGTGAGGGGTTCGGGTACGGCGTAGGGTATGGGTTAGGGTTAGTGTAAGGGTTAGTGTTAGGGTTAGGGCTCCGTTTAGGGTACGGGTTAGGATTAGGTTACGTATTAGGGTTAGGGTAGGGGTTAGGGTTAGGGTACGCATTAGGGTTAGGGTAGTTATTAAACCTATCCCACTCTCTAGATACCCCTTAGCACGTAAAGGAATATTGTTTTGGAGTCCAGCCATGGAGAAGAGTTTAGACACTAGGATAAGATAAGGAACACACGCATTATAAAGAAATCACATTAGGATTCTCTTTTTAAGCTGTTCCTTAAAACACTAGTGCTTAGGAAATCTATTGGAGGCAGAAGCAGTCAAGGGTAACCTAGGGCTAGGGTTAGGCTTAGGATTAGGCTTAGGGTACGGCTTAGGTTTCGGGATCGGGGAGGGGTTCGGGTACGGCGTAGCGTATGGGTAAGGGTTAGGGTTAGGGTTAGTGGTAGGGTTAGGGCTCGGTTTAGGATATTGGTTAGGATTAGGGTACGTGTTAGGGTTAGGGTAGGGGTTAGGGTTAGGGTACGCGTTAGTGTTAGGTTAGTTATTAAACCTATCCCACTCTCTAGATACCCCTTAGCACGTAAAGGAATATTATTTGGAGGTCTAGCCATGGAGAAGAGTTTAGACACTAGGATAAGATAAGGAACACACCCATTATAAAGCAATCACATTAGGATTCGCTTTTTAAGCTGTTCCTTAAAACACTAGTTCTTAGGAAATCTACTGGAGGCAGAAGCAGTCAAGGGTAGCCTAGGGTTAGGGTTAGGCTTAGGGTTAGGCTTAGGGTACGGCTTAGGGTACGGGTTCGGGGAGGGGTTCGGGTACGGCGTAGGGTATGGGTTAGGGTTAGGTTTAGGGTTAGTTTTAGGGTTAGGGCTCAGTTTAGGGTATTGGTTAGGATTAGGGTAGGGGTTAGGGTTAGGGTACGCATTAGTGTTAGGGTAGTCATTAAACCTATCCCACTCTCTAGATACCCCTTAGCACGTAAAGGAATATTATTTGGAGGTCCAGCCATGGAGAAGAGTTTAGACACTAGGATAAGGTAAGGAACACACCCATTATAAAGAAATCACATTAGGATTCTCTTTTTAAGCTGTTCCTTAAAACACTAGTTCTTAGGAAATCTACTGGAGGCAGAAGCAGTCAAGGGTAGCCTAGGGTTAGGGTTAGGCTTAGGGTTAGGGTTAGGGTACGGCTTAGGGTACGGGTTCGGGGAGGGGTTCGGGTACAGCGTAGGGTATGGTTTAGGGTTAGGGTTAGGGTTAGTGTTAGGGTTAGGGCTCGGTTTAGGGTACGGGTTAGGATTAGTGTACGTCTTAGGGTTAGGGTAGGGGTTAGGGTTAGGGTACGCGTTAGGGTTAGGGTAGTTATTAAACCTATCCCACTCTCTAGATACCCCGTAGCACGTAAAGCCATATTATTTGGGGGTCCATCCATGGAGAAGATCTTAGACACTAAGATAATATAAGGAACACACCCATTATAAAGAAATCACATTAGGATTCTTTTTTTAAGCTGTTCCTTAAAACACTAGTGCTTAGGAAATCTATTGGAGGCAGAAGCAGTCAAGGGTAGCCTAGGCTTAGGGTTAGGCTTAGGGTTAGGCTTAGGGTACGGCTTAGGGTACGGGTTCGGGGAGGGTTTCGGGTACGGCATAGGGTATGGGTTAGGGTTAGGGTTAGGGTTAGTGTTAGGGTTAGGGCTCGGTTTAGTGTACGTGATAGGGTTAGGATAGGGGTTAGGGTTAGGGTACGCGTTAGAGTTAAGGTAGTTATTAAACCTATCCCAATCTCTAGATACACCTTAGCAGGTAAAGGAATATTATTTGGGGGTCCAGCCATGGAGAAGAGTTTAGACACTAGGATAAGATAAGGAACACACCCATTATAAAGAAATCACATTAGGATTCTCTTTTTAAGCTGTTCCTTAAAACACTAGTGCTTAGGAAATCTATTGGAGGCAGAAGCAGTCAAGGTTAGCCTAGGGTTATGGTTAGGCTTAGGGTACGGCTTAGGGTACGGCATAGGGCACGGGTTCGTGGAGGGCTTCGGGTACGGCGTAGGGTATGGGTTAGGGTTAGGTTTAGGGTTAGTTTTAGGGTTAGGGCTCAGGTTAGGGTATTGGTTAGGATTACGGTAGGGGTTAGGGTTAGGGTACGCATTAGTGTTAGGGTAGTCATTAAACCTATCCCACTCTCTAGATACCCCTTAGCACGTAAAGGAATATTATTTGGAGGTTCAGCCATGGAGAAGAGTTTAGACACTAGGATAAGGTAAGGAACACACCCATTATAAAGAAATCACATTAGGATTCTCTTTTTAAGCTGTTCCGTAAAACACTAGTGCTTAGGAAATCTATTGGAGGCAGAAGCAGTCAAGGGTAGCCTAGGGTTAGGGTTAGGCTTGGGGTTAGGCTTAGGGTACAGATTAGGGTACGGGTTCGGTGAGCGGTTCGGGTACGGCGTAGGGTATGGGTTAGGGTTAGTGTTAGGGTTAGTGTTAGGGTTAGGGCTCCGTTTAAGGTACGGGTTAGGATTAGGTTACGTATTAGGGTTAGGGTAGGAGTTAGGGTTAGGGTACGCATTAGGGTTAGGGTAGTTATTAAACCTATCCCAATCTCTAGATACCCCTTAGCACGTAAAGGAATATTATTTGGGAGTCCAGCCATGGAGAAGAGTTTAGACACTAGGATAAGATAAGGAACACACCCATTATAAAGAAATCACATTAGGATTCTCTTTTTAAGCTGTTCCTTAAAACACTAGTGCTTAGGAAATCTATTGGAGGCAGAAGGAGTCAAGGGTAGCCTAGGGTTAGGGTTAGGCTTAGGGTACGGCTTAGGGTACGGCTTAGGGTACGGGTTCGGGGAGGCGTTCGTGTATGGCGGAGGGTATGGGTTAGGGTTAGGGTTTGGGTTAGTGTTAGGGTTAGGGCTTCGTTTAGGGTACGGGATAGGATTAGGATACGTGTTAGGGTTAGAGTAGGGGTTAGGGTTAGGGTACGCGTTAGTGTTAGGGTAGTTATTAAACCTATCCCACTCTCTAGATACCCCTTAGCACGTAAAGGAATATTATTTGGAGGTCCAGCCATGGAGAAGAGTTTAGACACTAGGATAAGATAAGGAACACACCCATTATAAAGAAATCCCATTAGGATTCTCTTTTTAAGCTGTTCCTTAAAACACTAGTGCTTAGGAAATCTATTGGAGGGAGAAGCAGTCAAGGGTAGCCTAGGTTTAGGGTTAGGCTTAGGGTACGGCTTAGGGTACGGCTTAGGGTACGGGTTCGGGGAGGGCTTCGGGTACGGCGTAGGGTATGGGTTAGGGTTAGGGTTAGGGTTAGTGTTAGGGTTAGGGCTCGGTTTAGGGTATTGGTTAGGATTAGTGTACGTGTTAGGGTTAGGGTAGGGGTTAGGGTTAGGGTACGCGTTAGAGTTAAGGTAGTTATTAAACCTATCCCACTCTCTAGATACACCTTAGAACGTAAAGGAATATTATTTGGGGGTCCAGCCATGGAGAAGAATTAGACACTAGGATAAGATAAGGAACACACCCATTATAAAGAAATCACATTAGGATTCTCTTTTTAAGCTGTTCCTTAAAACACTAGTGCTTAGGAAATCTATTGGAGGCAGAAGCAGTCAAGGGTAGCCTCGGGTTAAGGTTAGGCTTAGGGTTAGGCTTAGGGTACGGGTTCGGTGAGTGTTTCGGGTACGGCGTAGGGTATGGGTTAGGGTTAGGGTTAGGGTTAGTGTTAGGGTTAGGGCTCGGTTTAGGGTACGGGTTAGGATTAGGGTACGTGTTAGGGTTAGGGTAGGGGTTAGGGTTAGGGTACGCCTTAGGGTTAGGGTAGTTATTAAACCTATCCCACTCTCTAGATACCCCTTAGCACGTAAAGGAATATTATTTGGGGTCCAGCCATGGAGAAGAGTTTAGACATTAGGATAAGATAAGGAACACACCTATTATAAAAAAATCACATTAGGATTCCCTTTTTAAGCTGTTCCTTAAAACACTAGTGCTTAGGAAATCTATTGGAGGCAGAAGCAGTCAAGGGTAGCCTAGGGTTAGGGTTAGGCTTAGGATTAGGCTTAGGGTATGGCTTAGGGTTCGGGTTCGGGGAGGGGTTCGGGTACGGCGTAGGGTATGGGTTAGGGTTAGGGTTAGGGTTAGTGTTAGGGTTAGGGCTCGGTTTAGGATATTGTTTAGGATTAGGGTACGTGTTAGGGTTATGGTAGGGGTTAGGGTTAGGGTACGCGTTAGTGTTAGGTTAGTCATTAAACCTATTCCACTCTCTAGATACCCCTTAGCACGTAAAGGAATATTATTTGGGAGTCCAGCCATGGAGAAGAGTTTAGACACTAGGATAAGATAAGGAACACACCCATTATAAAGAAATCACATTAGGATTCTCTTTTTAAGCTGTTCCTTAAAACACTAGTGCTTAGGAAATCTATTGGAGGCAGAAGGAGTCAAGGGTAGCCTAGGGTTAGGGTTAGGCTTAGGGTACGGCTTAGGGTACGGCTTAGGGTACGGGTTCGGGGAGGCGTTCGTGTATGGCGGAGGGTATGGGTTAGGGTTAGGGTTTGGGTTAGTGTTAGGGTTAGGGCTTCGTTTAGGGTACGGGATAGGATTAGGGTACGTGTTAGGGTTAGAGTAGGGGTTAGGGTTAGGGTACGCGTTAGGGTTAGGGTAGTTATTAAACCTATCCCACTCTCTAGATACCCCTTAGCACTTAAAGGAATATTATTTGGGGGTCCAGCCATGGAGAAGAGTTTAGACACTAGGATAAGATAAGGAACACTCCTATTATATAGAAATCACATTAGGATTCTCTTTATAAGCTGTTCCTTAAAACACTAGTGCTTAGGAAATCTATTGGAGGCAGAAGCAGTCAAGGGTAGCCTAGGGTTAGGGTTAGGCTTAGGGTTAGGCTTAGGGTACGGCTTAGGGTATGGGTTCGGGGAGGGCTTCGGGTACGGCGTAGGGTATGGGTTAGGGTTAGGTTTAGGGTTAGTGTTAGGGTTAGGGCTCGGTTTAGGGTACGGGTTAGGATTAGGGTACGTGTTAGGGTTAGGGTAGGGGTTAGGGTTAGGGTACGCGTTAGTGTTAGGGTAGTTATTAAACCTATCCCACTCTCTAGATACCCCTTAGCACGTAAAGGAATATTATTTGGAGGTCCAGCCATGGAGAAGAGTTTAGACACTAGGATAAGATAAGGAACACACCCATTATAAAGAAATCCCATTAGGATTCTCTTTTTAAGCTGTTCCTTAAAACACTAGTGCTTAGGAAATCTATTGGAGGGAGAAGCAGTCAAGGGTAGCCTAGGTTTAGGGTTAGGCTTAGGGTACGGCTTAGGGTACGGCTTAGGGTACGGGTTCGGGGAGGGCTTCGGGTACGGCGTAGGGTATGGGTAAGGGTTAGGGTTAGGGTTAGTGTTAGGGTTAGGGCTCGGTTTAGGGTATTGGTTAGGATTAGTGTACGTGTTAGGGTTAGGGTAGGGGTTAGGGTTAGGGTACGCGTTAGAGTTAAGGTAGTTATTAAACCTATCCCACTCTCTAGATACACCTTAGAACGTAAAGGAATATTATTTGGGGGTCCAGCCATGGAGAAGAATTTAGACACTAGGATAAGATAAGGAACACACCCATTATAAAGAAATCACATTAGGATTCTCTTTTTAAGCTGTTCCTTAAAACACTAGTGCTTAGGAAATCTATTGGAGGCAGAAGCAGTCAAGGGTAGCCTCGGGTTAAGGTTAGGCTTAGGGTTAGGCTTAGGGTACGGGTTCGGTGAGTGTTTCGGGTACGGCGTAGGGTATGGGTTAGGGTTAGGGTTAGGGTTAGTGTTAGGGTTAGGGCTCGGTTTAGGGTACGGGTTAGGATTAGGGTACGTGTTAGGGTTAGGGTAGGGGTTAGGGTTAGGGTACGCCTTAGGGTTAGGGTAGTTATTAAACCTATCCCACTCTCTAGATACCCCTTAGCACGTAAAGGAATATTATTTGGGGTCCAGCCATGGAGAAGAGTTTAGACATTAGGATAAGATAAGGAACACACCTATTATAAAGAAATCACATTAGGATTCCCTTTTTAAGCTGTTCCTTAAAACACTAGTGCTTAGGAAATCTATTGGAGGCAGAAGCAGTCAAGGGTAGCCTAGGGTTAGGGTTAGGCTTAGGATTAGGCTTAGGGTATGGCTTAGGGTTCGGGTTCGGGGAGGGGTTCGGGTATGGCGTAGGGTATGGGTTAGGGTTAGGGTTAGGGTTAGTGTTAGGGTTAGGGCTCGGTTTAGGATATTGTTTAGGATTAGGGTACGTGTTAGGGTTAGGGTAGGGGTTAGGGTTAGGGTACGCGTTAGTGTTAGGTTAGTCATTAAACCTATCCCACGCTCTAGATACCCCTTAGCACGTAAAGGAATATTATTTGGAGGTCTAGCCATGGAGAAGAGTTTAGACACTAGGATAAGATAAGGAACACACCCATTATAAAGCAATCACATTAGGATTCGCTTTTTAAGCTGTTCCTTAAAACACTAGTGCTTAGGAAATCTACTGGAGGCAGAAGCAGTCAAGGGTAGCCTAGGGTTAGGGTTAGGCTTGGGGTTAGGCTTAGGGTACGGCATAGGGTACGGGTTCGGGGAGGGGTTCGTGTACGGCGGAGGGTATGGGTTATGTTTAGGGTTTGGGTTAGTGTTAGGGTTAGGGCTCCGTTTAGGGTACGGGTTAGGATTAGGTTACGTATTAGGGTTAGGGTAGGGGTTAGGGTTAGGGTACGCATTAGGGTTAGGGTAGTTATTAAACCTATCCCACTCTCTAGATACCCCTTAGCACGTAAAGGAATATTATTTGGGAGTCCAGCCATGGAGAAGAGTTTAGACACTAGGATAAGATAAGGAACACACACATTATAAAGAAATCACATTAGGATTCTCTTTTTAAGATATTCCTTAAAACACTAGTGCTTAGGAAATCTATTGGAGGCAGAAGCAGTCAAGGGTAGCCTAGGGCTAGGGTTAGGCTTAGGGTTAGGCTTAGGGTACGGCTTAGGGTACGTGTTCGGGGAGAGGTTTGGGTACGGCGTAGGGTATGGGTTAGGGTTAGGGTTAGGGATAGCGTTAGGGTTAGGGCTCTGTTTAGGGTACGGGTTAGGATTAGGGTACATGTTAGGGTTAGGGTAGGGGTTAGGGTTAGGGTACGCGTTAGTGTTAGGGTAGTTATTAAACCTGTCCCACTCTCTAGATACACCTTAGCACGTAAAGGAATATTATTTGGGGGTCCAGCCATGGAGAAGAGTTTAGACACTAGGATAAGATAAGGAACACACCCATTATAAAGAAATCACATTAGGATTCTCTTTTTAAGCTGTTCCTTAAAACACTAGTGCTTAGGAAAACTATTGGAGGCAGAAGCAGTCAAGGGTAGCCTAGGGTTAGGGTACGGCTTAGGGTACGGCTTAGGGTACGGCTTAGGGTACGGGTTCGGGGAGGGGTTCGTGTACGGCGGAGGGTATGGGTTAGGGTTAGGGTTTGTTTTAGTGTTAGGGTTAGGTCTTTGTTTAGGGTACGGGATAGGATTAGGGTACGTGTTAGGGTTAGAGTAGGGGTTAGGGTTAGGGTACGCGTTAGGGTTAGGGTAGTTATTAAACCTATCCCACTCTCTAGATACCCCGTAGCACGTAAAGCCATATTATTAGGGGGTCCATCCATGGAGAAGATCTTAGACACTAAGATAATATAAGGAACACACCCATTATAAAGAAATCACATTAGGATTCTCTTTTTAAGCTGTTCCTTAAAACACTAGTGCTTAGGAAATCTATTGGTGGCAGAAGCAGTCAAGGGTAGCCTAGGGTTAGGGTTAGGCTTGGGGTTAGGCTTAGGGTACGGCATAGGGTACGGGTTCGGGGAGGGGTTCGTGTACGGCGGAGGGTATGGGTTATGTTTAGGGTTTGGGTTAGTGTTAGGGTTAGGGCTCCGTTTAGGGTACGGGTTAGGATTAGGTTACGTATTAGGGTTAGGGTAGGGGTTAGGGTTAGGGTACGCATTAGGGTTAGGGTAGTTATTAAACCTATCCCAATCTCTAGATACCCCTTAGCACATAAAGGAATATTATTTGGGAGTCCAGCCATGGAGAAGAGTTTAGACACTAGGATAAGATAAGGAACACACCCATTATAAAGAAATCACATTAGGATTCCCTTTTTAAGCTGTTCCTTAAAACACTAGTGCTTAGGAAATCTATTGGAGGCAGAAGCAGTCAAGGGTAGCCTAGGGTTAGGGTTAGGCTTAGGATTAGGCTTAGGGTACGGCTTAGGGTTCGGGTTCGGGGAGGGGTTCGGGTACGGCGTAGGGTATGGGTTAGGGTTAGGGTTAGGGTTAGTGTTAGGGTTAGGGCTCGGTTTAGGATATTGTTTAGGATTAGGGTACGTGTTAGGGTTAGGGTAGGGGTTAGGGTTAGGGTACGCGTTAGTGTTAGGTTAGTCATTAAACCTATCCCACTCTCTAGATACCCCTTAGCACGTAAAGGAATATTATTTGGAGGTCTAGCCATGGAGAAGAGTTTAGACACTAGGATAAGATAAGGAACACACCCATTATAAAGCAATCACATTAGGATTCGCTTTTTAAGCTGTTCCTTAAAACACTAGTGCTTAGGAAATCTACTGGAGGCAGAAGCAGTCAAGGGTAGCCTAGGGTTAGGGTTAGGCTTAGGGTTAGGGTTAGGGTACGACTTAGGGTACGGGTTCGGGGAGGGGTTCGGGTACGGCGTAGGGTATGGTTTAGGGTTAGGGTTAGGGTTAGTGTTAGGGTTAGGGCTCGGTTTAGGGTACGGGTTAGGATTAGTGTACGTCTTAGGGTTAGGGTAGGGGTTAGGGTTAGGGTACGCGTTAGGGTTAGGGTAGTTATTAAACCTATCCCACTCTCTAGATACCCCGTAGCACGTAAAGCCATATTATTTGGGGGTCCATCCATGGAGAAGATCTTAGACACTAAGATAATATAAGGAACACACCCATTATAAAGAAATCACATTAGGATTCTCTTTTTAAGCTGTTCCTTAAAACACTAGTGCTTAGGAAATCTATTGGTGGCAGAAGCAGTCAAGGGTAGCCTAGGGTTAGGGTTAGGCTTGGGGTTAGGCTTAGGGTACGGCATAGGGTACGGGTTCGGGGAGGGGTTCGTGTACGGCGGAGGGTATGGGTTATGTTTAGGGTTTGGGTTAGTGTTAGGGTTAGGGCTCCGTTTAGGGTACGGGTTAGGATTAGGTTACGTATTAGGGTTAGGGTAGGGGTTAGGGTTAGGGTACGCATTAGGGTTAGGGTAGTTATTAAACCTATCCCAATCTCTAGATACCCCTTAGCACATAAAGGAATATTATTTGGGAGTCCAGCCATGGAGAAGAGTTTAGACACTAGGATAAGATAAGGAACACACCCATTATAAAGAAATCACATTAGGATTCTCTTTTTAAGCTGTTCCTTAAAACACTAGTGCTTAGGAAATCTACTGGAGGCAGAAGCAGTCAAGGGTAGCCTAGGGTTAGGGTTAGGCTTAGGGTTAGGGTTAAGGTACGGCTTAGGGTACGGGTTCGGGGAGGGGTTCGGGTACGGCGTAGGGTATGGGTTAGGGTTAGGGTTAGGGTTAGTGTTAGGGTTAGGGCTCGGTTTAGGGTACGGGTTAGGATTAGTGTACGTCTTAGGGTTAGGGTAGGGGTTAGGGTTAGGGTACGCGTTAGGGTTAGGGTAGTTATTAAACCTATCCCACTCTCTAGATACCCCGTAGCACGTAAAGCCATATTATTTGGGGGTCCATCCATGGAGAAGATCTTAGACACTAAGATAATATAAGGAACACACCCATTATAAAGAAATCACATTAGGATTCTCTTTTTAAGCTGTTCCTTAAAACACTAGTGCTTAGGAAATCTATTGGAGGCAGAAGCAGTCAAGGGTAGCCTAGGGTTAGGGTTAGGCTTGGGGTTAGGCTTAGGGTACGGCTTAGGGTACGGGTTCGGTGAGGGGTTCGGGTACGGCGTAGGGTATGGGTTAGGGTTAGTGTAAGGGTTAGTGTTAGGGTTAGGGCTCCGTTTAGGGTACGGGTTAGGATTAGGTTACGTATTAGGGTTAGGGTAGGGGTTAGGGTTAGGGTACGCATTAGGGTTAGGGTAGTTATTAAACCTATCCCACTCTCTAGATACCCCTTAGCACGTAAAGGAATATTGTTTTGGAGTCCAGCCATGGAGAAGAGTTTAGACACTAGGATAAGATAAGGAACACACGCATTATAAAGAAATCACATTAGGATTCTCTTTTTAAGCTGTTCCTTAAAACACTAGTGCTTAGGAAATCTATTGGAGGCAGAAGCAGTCAAGGGTAGCCTAGGGCTAGGGTTAGGCTTAGGATTAGGCTTAGGGTACGGCTTAGGTTTCGGGATCGGGGAGGGTTTCGGGTACGGCGTAGCGTATGGGTAAGGGTTAGGGTTAGGGTTAGTGGTAGGGTTAGGGCTCGGTTTAGGATATTGGTTAGGATTAGGGTACGTGTTAGGGTTAGGGTAGGGGTTAGGGTTAGGGTACGCGTTAGTGTTAGGTTAGTTATTAAACCTATCCCACTCTCTAGATACCCCTTAGCACGTAAAGGAATATTATTTGGAGGTCTAGCCATGGAGAAGAGTTTAGACACTAGGATAAGATAAGGAACACACCCATTATAAAGCAATCACATTAGGATTCGCTTTTTAAGCTGTTCCTTAAAACACTAGTTCTTAGGAAATTTACTGGAGGCAGAAGCAGTCAAGGGTAGCCTAGGGTTAGGGTTAGGCTTAGGGTTAGGGTTAGGGTACGGCTTAGTGTACGGGTTCGGGGAGGGGTTCGGGTACGGCGTAGGGTATGGTTTAGGGTTAGGGTTAGGGTTAGTGTTAGGGTTAGGGCTCGGTTTAGGGTACGGGTTAGGATTAGTGTACGTCTTAGGGTTAGGGTAGGGGTTAGGGTTAGGGTACGCGTTAGCGTTAGGGTAGTTATTAAACCTATCCCACTCTCTAGATACCCCGTAGCACGTAAAGCCATATTATTTGGAGGTCCATCCATGGAGAAGATCTTAGACACTAAGATAATATAAGGAACACACCCATTATAAAGAAATCACATTAGGATTCTCTTTTTAAGCTGTTCCTTAAAACACTAGTGCTTAGGAAATCTATTGGAGGCAGAAGCAGTCAAGGGTAGCCTAGGGTTAGGGTTAGGCTTAGGGTACGGCTTAGGGTACGGCTTAGGGTACGGGTTCGGGGAGGGTTTCGGGTACGGCGTAGGGTATGGGTTAGGGTTAGGGTTAGGGTTAGTGTTAGGGTTAGGGCTCGGTTTAGTGTACGTGATAGGGTTAGGGTAGGGGTTAGGGTTAGGGTACGCGTTAGAGTTAAGGTAGTTATTAAACCTATCCCAATCTCTAGATACACCTTAGCAGGTAAAGGAATATTATTTGGGGGTCCAGCCATGGAGAAGAGTTTAGACACTAGGATAAGATAAGGAACACACCCATTATAAAGAAATCCCATTAGGATTCTCTTTTTAAGGTGTTCCTTAAAACACTAGTGCTTAGGAAATCTATTGGAGGCAGAAGCAGTCAAGGTTAGCCTAGGGTTATGGTTAGGCTTAGGGTACGGCTTAGGGTACGGCTTAGGGTACGGGTTCGTGGAGGGCTTCGGGTACGGCGTAGGGTATGGGTTAGGGTTAGGTTTAGGGTTAGTGTTAGGGTTAGGGCTCGGTTTAGGGTACGGGTTAGGATTAGGGTACATGTTAGGGTTAGGGTAGGGGTTAGGGTTAGGGTACGCATTAGTGTTAGGGTAGTTATTAAACGTATCCCACTCTCTAGATACACCTTAGCACGTAAAGGAATATTATTTGGGGGTCCAGCCATGGAGAAGAGTTTAGACACTAGGATAAGATAAGGAACACACCCATTATAAAGCAATCACATTAGGATTCTCTTTTTAAGCTGTTCCTTAAAACACTAGTGCTTAGGAAATCTATTGGAGGCAGAAGGAGTCAATGGTAGCCTAGGGTTAGGGTTAGGCTTAGGGTACGGCTTAGGGTACGGCTTAGGGTACGGGTTCGGGGAGGCGTTCTTGTATGGCGGAGGGTATGGGTTAGGGGTAGGGTTTGGGTTAGTGTTAGGGTTAGGGCTTCGTTTAGGGTACGGGATAGGATTAGGGTACGTGTTAGGGTTAGAGTAGGGGTTAGGGTTAGGGTACGCGTTAGGGTTAGGGTAGTTATTAAACCTATCCCACTCTCTAGATACCCCTTAGCACGTAAAGGAATATTATTTGGGGGTCCAGCCATGGAGAAGAGTTTAGACACTAGGATAAGATAAGGAACACACCCATTATAAAGAAATCACATTAGGATTCTCTTTTTAAGCTGTTCCTTAAAACACTAGTGCTTAGGAAATCTTTTGGAGGCAGAAGGAGTCAAGGGTAGCCTAGGGTTAGGGTTAGGCTTAGGGTACGGCTTAGGGTACGGCTTAGGGTACGGGTTCAGGGAGGGGTTCGTGTATGGCGGAGGGTATGGGTTAGGGTTAGGGTTTGGGTTAGTGTTAGGGTTAGGGCTTCGTTTAGGGTACGGGATAGGATTAGGGTACGTGTTAGGGTTAGGGTAGGGGTTAGGGTTAGGGTACGCGTTAGTGTTAGGTTAGTTATTAAACCTATCCCACTCTCTAGATACCCCTTAGCACGTAAAGGAATATTATTTGGAGGTCTAGCCATGGAGAAGAGTTTAGACACTAGGATAAGATAAGGAACACACCCATTATAAAGCAATCACATTAGGATTCGCTTTTTAAGCTGTTCCTTAAAACACTAGTTCTTAGGAAATCTACTGGAGGCAGAAGCAGTCAAGGGTAGCCTAGGGTTAGGGTTAGGCTTAGGGTTAGGCTTAGGGTACGGCTTAGGGTACGGGTTCGGGGAGGGGTTCGGGTACGGCGTAGGGTATGGGTTAGGGTTAGGTTTAGGGTTAGTTTTAGGGTTAGGGCTCAGTTTAGGGTATTGGTTAGGATTAGGGTAGGGGTTAGGGTTAGGGTACGCATTAGTGTTAGGGTAGTCATTAAACCTATCCCACTCTCTAGATACCCCTTAGCACGTAAAGGAATATTATTTGGAGGTCCAGCCATGGAGAAGAATTTAGACACTAGGATAAGGTAAGGAACACACCCATTATAAAGAAATCACATTAGGATTCTCTTTTTAAGCTGTTCCTTAAAACACTAGTTCTTAGGAAATCTACTGGAGGCAGAAGCAGTCAAGGGTAGCCTAGGGTTAGGGTTAGGCTTAGGGTTAGGGTTAGGGTACGGCTTAGGGTACGGGTTCGGGGAGGGGTTCGGGTACGGCGTAGGGTATGGTTTAGGGTTAGGGTTAGGGTTAGTGTTAGGGTTAGGGCTCGGTTTAGGGTACGGGTTAGGATTAGTGTACGTCTTAGGGTTAGGGTAGGGGTTAGGGTTAGGGTACGCGTTAGGGTTAGGGTAGTTATTAAACCTATCCCACTCTCTAGATACCCCGTAGCACGTAAAGCCATATTATTTGGGGGTCCATCCATGGAGAAGATCTTAGACACTAAGATAATATAAGGAACACACCCATTATAAAGAAATCACATTAGGATTCTCTTTTTAAGCTGTTCCTTAAAACACTAGTGCTTAGGAAATCTATTGGAGGCAGAAGCAGTCAAGGGTAGCCTAGGGTTAGGGTTAGGCTTAGGGTTAGGCTTAGGGTACGGCTTAGGGTACGGGTTCGGGGAGGGTTTCGGGTACGGCATAGGGTATGGGTTAGGGTTAGGGTTAGGGTTAGTGTTAGGGTTAGGGCTCGGTTTAGTGTACGTGATAGGGTTGGGGTAGGGGTTAGGGTTAGGGTACGCGTTAGAGTTAAGGTAGTTATTAAACCTATCCCAATCTCTAGATACACCTTAGCAGGTAAAGGAATATTATTTGGGGGTCCAGCCATGGAGAAGAGTTTAGACACTAGGATAAGATAAGGAACACACCCATTATAAAGAAATCACATTAGGATTCTCTTTTTAAGCTGTTCCTTAAAACACTAGTGCTTAGGAAATCTATTGGAGGCAGAAGCAGTCAAGGTTAGCCTAGGGTTATGGTTAGGCTTAGGGTACGGCTTAGGGTACGGCTTAGGGTACGGGTTCGTGGAGGGCTTCGGGTACGGCGTAGGGTATGGGTTAGGGTTAGGTTTAGGGTTAGTTTTAGGGTTAGGGCTCAGTTTAGGGTATTGGTTAGGATTACGGTAGGGGTTAGGGTTAGGGTACGCATTAGTGTTAGGGTAGTCATTAAACCTATCCCACTCTCTAGATACCCCTTAGCACGTAAAGGAATATTATTTGGAGGTCTAGCCATGGAGAAGAGTTTAGACACTAGGATAAGATAAGGAACACACCCATTATAAAGCAATCACATTAGGATTCGCTTTTTAAGCTGTTCCTTAAAACACTAGTGCTTAGGAAATCTACTGGAGGCAGAAGCAGTCAAGGGTAGCCTAGGGTTAGGGTTAGGCTTGGGGTTAGGCTTAGGGTACGGCATAGGGTACGGGTTCGGGGAGGGGTTCGTGTACGGCGGAGGGTATGGGTTATGTTTAGGGTTTGGGTTAGTGTTAGGGTTAGGGCTCCGTTTAGGGTACGGGTTAGGATTAGGTTACGTATTAGGGTTAGGGTAGGGGTTAGGGTTAGGGTACGCGTTAGGGTTAGGGTAGTTATTAAACCTATCCCACTCTCTAGATACCCCGTAGCACGTAAAGCCATATTATTTGGGGGTCCATCCATGGAGAAGATCTTAGACACTAAGATAATATAAGGAACACACCCATTATAAAGAAATCACATTAGGATTCTCTTTTTAAGCTGTTCCTTAAAACACTAGTGCTTAGGAAATCTATTGGAGGCAGAAGCAGTCAAGGGTAGCCTAGGGTTAGGGTTAGGCTTGGGGTTAGGCTTAGGGTACGGCTTAGGGTACGGGTTCGGGGAGGCGTTCGTGTATGGCGGAGGGTATGGTTTAGGGTTAGGGTTTGGGTTAGTGTTAGGGTTAGGGCTTCGTTTAGGGTACGGGATAGGATTAGGGTACGTGTTAGGGTTAGAGTAGGGGTTAGGGTTAGGGTACGCGTTAGGGTTAGGGTAGTTATTAAACCTATCCCACTCTCTAGATACCCCTTAGCACTTAAAGGAATATTATTTGGGGGTCCAGCCATGGAGAAGAGTTTAGACACTAGGATAAGATAAGGAACACACCTATTATATAGAAATCACATAAGGATTCTCTTTATAAGCTGTTCCTTAAAACACTAGTGCTTAGGAAATCTATTGGAGGCAGAAGCAGTCAAGGGTAGCCTAGGGTTAGGGTTAGGCTTAGGGTTAGGCTTAGGGTACGGCTTAGGGTACGGGTTCGGGGAGGGCTTCGGGTACGGCGTAGGGTATGGGTTAGGGTTAGGTTTAGGGTTAGTGTTAGGGTTAGGGCTCGGTTTAGGGTACGGATTAGGATTAGGGTACGTGTTAGGGTTAGGGTAGGGGTTAGGGTTAGGGTACGCGTTAGTGTTAGGGTAGTTATTAAACCTATCCCACTCTCTAGATACCCCTTAGCACGTAAAGGAATATTATTTGGAGGTCCAGCCATGGAGAAGAGTTTAGACACTAGGATAAGATAAGGAACACACCCATTATAAAGAAATCCCATTAGGATTCTCTTTTTAAGCTGTTCCTTAAAACACTAGTGCTTAGGAAATCTATTGGAGGGAGAAGCAGTCAAGGGTAGCCTAGGTTTAGGGTTAGGTTTAGGGTACGGCTTAGGGTACGGCTTAGGGTACGGGTTCGGGGAGGGCTTCGGGTACGGCGTAGGGTATGGGTTAGGGTTAGGGTTAGGGTTAGTGTTAGGGTTAGGGCTCGGTTTAGGGTATTGGTTAGGATTAGTGTACGTGTTAGGGTTAGGGTAGGGGTTAGGGTTAGGGTACGCGTTAGAGTTAAGGTAGTTATTAAACCTATCCCACTCTCTAGATACACCTTAGAACGTAAAGGAATATTATTTGGGGGTCCAGCCATGGAGAAGAGTTTAGACACTAGGATAAGATAAGGAACACACCCATTATAAAGAAATCACATTAGGATTCACTTTTTAAGCTGTTCCTTAAAACACTAGTGCTTAGGAAATCTATTGGAGGCAGAAGCAGTCAAGGTTAGCCTAGGGTTATGGTTAGGCTTAGGGTACGGCTTAGGGTACGGCTTAGGGTACGGGTTCGTGGAGGGCTTCGGGTACGGCGTAGGGTATGGGTTAGGGTTAGGTTTAGGGTTAGTTTTAGGGTTAGGGCTCAGTTTAGGGTATTGGTTAGGATTACGGTAGGGGTTAGGGTTAGGGTACGCATTAGTGTTAGGGTAGTCATTAAACCTATCCCACTCTCTAGATACCCCTTAGCACGTAAAGGAATATTATTTGGAGGTCCAGCCATGGAGAAGAGTTTAGACACTAGGATAAGGTAAGGAACACACCCATTATAAAGAAATCACATTAGGATTCTCTTTTTAAGCTGTTCCTTAAAACACTAGTGCTTAGGAAATCTATTGGAGGCAGAAGCAGTCAAGGGTAACCTAGGGTTAGGGTTAGGCTTGGGGTTAGGCTTAGGGTACAGATTAGGGTACGGGTTCGGTGAGCGGTTCGGGTACGGCGTAGGGTATGGGTTAGGGTTAGTGTTAGGGTTAGTGTTAGGGTTAGGGCTCCGTTTAGGGTACGGGTTAGGATTAGGTTACGTATTAGGGTTAGGGTAGGAGTTAGGGTTAGGGTACGCATTAGGGTTAGGGTAGTTATTAAACCTATCCCAATCTCTAGATACCCCTTAGCACGTAAAGGAATATTATTTGGGAGTCCAGCCATGGAGAAGAGTTTAGACACTAGGATAAGATAAGGAACACACCCATTATAAAGAAATCACATTAGGATTCTCTTTTTAAGCTGTTCCTTAAAACACTAGTGCTTAGGAAATCTATTGGAGGCAGAAGGAGTCAAGGGTAGCCTAGGGTTAGGGTTAGGCTTAGGGTACGGCTTAGGGTACGGCTTAGGGTACGGGTTCGGGGAGGCGTTCGTGTATGGCGGAGGGTATGGGTTAGGGTTAGGGTTTGGGTTAGTGTTAGGGTTAGGGCTTCGTTTAGGGTACGGGATAGGATTAGGGTACGTGTTAGGGTTAGAGTAGGGGTTAGGGTTAGGGTACGCGTTAGGGTTAGGGTAGTTATTAAACCTATCCCACTCTCTAGATACCCCTTAGCACTTAAAGGAATATTATTTGGGGGTCCAGCCATGGAGAAGAGTTTAGACACTAGGATAAGATAAGGAACACACCTATTATATAGAAATCACATTAGGATTCTCTTTATAAGCTGTTCCTTAAAACACTAGTGCTTAGGAAATCTATTGGAGGCAGAAGCAGTCAAGGGTAGCCTAGGGTTAGGGTTAGGCTTAGGGTACGGCTTAGGGTACGGCTTAGGGTACGGGTTTGGGGAGGGCTTCGGGTACGGCGTAGGGTATGGGTTAGGGTTAGGTTTAGGGTTAGTGTTAGGGTTAGGGCTCGGTTTAGGGTACGGGTTAGGATTAGGGTACGTGTTAGGGTTAGGGTAGGGGTTAGGGTTAGGGTACGCGTTAGTGTTAGGGTAGTTATTAAACCTATCCCACTCTCTAGATACCCCTTAGCACGTAAAGGAATATTATTTGGAGGTCCAGCCATGGAGAAGAGTTTAGACACTAGGATAAGGTAAGGAACACACCCATTATAAAGAAATCACATTAGGATTCTCTTTTTAAGCTGTTCCTTAAAACACTAGTGCTTAGGAAATCTATTGGAGGCAGAAGCAGTCAAGGGTAGCCTAGGGTTAGGGTTAGGCTTGGGGTTAGGCTTAGGGTACAGATTAGGGCACGGGTTCGGTGAGCGGTTCGGGTACGGCGTAGGGTATGGGTTAGGGTTAGTGTTAGGGTTAGTGTTAGGGTTAGGGCTCCGTTTAGGGTACGGGTTAGGATTAGGTTACGTATTAGGGTTAGGGTAGGAGTTAGGGTTAGGGTACGCATTAGGGTTAGGGTAGTTATTAAACCTATCCCAATCTCTAGATACCCCTTAGCACGTAAAGGAATATTATTTGTGAGTCCAGCCATGGAGAAGAGTTTAGACAGTAGGATAAGATAAGGAACACACCCATTATAAAGAAATCACATTAGGATTCTCTTTTTAAGCTGTTCCTTAAAACACTAGTGCTTAGGAAATCTATTGGAGGCAGAAGGAGTCAAGGGTAGCCTAGGGTTAGGGTTAGGCTTAGGGTACGGCTTAGGGTACGGCTTAGGGTACGGGTTCGGGGAGGCGTTCGTGTATGGCGGAGGGTATGGGTTAGGGTTAGGGTTTGGGTTAGTGTTAGGGTTAGGGCTTCGTTTAGGGTACGGGATAGGATTAGGGTACGTGTTAGGGTTAGAGTAGGGGTTAGGGTTAGGGTACGCGTTAGGGTTAGGGTAGTTATTAAACCTATCCCACTCTCTAGATACCCCTTAGCACTTAAAGGAGTATTATTTGGGGGTCCAGCCATGGAGAAGAGTTTAGACACTAGGATAAGATAAGGAACACACCTATTATATAGAAATCACATTAGGATTCTCTTTATAAGCTGTTCCTTAAAACACTAGTGCTTAGGAAATCTATTGGAGGCAGAAGCAGTTAAGGGTAGCCTAGGGTTAGGGTTAGGCTTAGGGTACGGCTTAGGGTACGGCTTAGGGTACGGGTTTGGGGAGGGCTTCGGGTACGGCGTAGGGTATGGGTTAGGGTTAGGTTTAGGGTTAGTGTTAGGGTTAGGGCTCTGTTTAGGGTACGGGTTAGGATTAGGGTACGTGTTAGGGTTAGGGTAGGGGTTAGGGTTAGGGTACGCGTTAGTGTTAGGGTAGTTATTAAACCTATCCCACTCTCTAGATACCCCTTAGCACGTAAAGGAATATTATTTGGAGGTCCAGCCATGGAGAAGAGTTTAGACACTAGGATAAGATAAGGAACACACCCATTATAAAGAAATCCCATTAGGATTCTCTTTTTAAGCTGTTCCTTAAAACACTAGTGCTTAGGAAATCTATTGGAGGGAGAAGCAGTCAAGGGTAGCCTAGGTTTAGGGTTAGGCTTAGGGTACGGCTTAGGGTACGGCTTAGGGTACGGTTTCGGGGAGGGCTTCGGGTACGGCGTTGGGTATGGTTTAGGGTTAGGGTTAGGGTTAGTGTTAGGGTTAGGGCTCGGTTTAGGGTATTGGTTAGGATTAGTGTACGTGTTAGGGTTAGGGTAGGGGTTAGGGTTAGGGTACGCGTTAGAGTTAAGGTAGTTATTAAACCTATCCCACTCTCTAGATACACCTTAGAACGTAAAGGAATATTATTTGGGGGTCCAGCCATGGAGAAGAGTTTAGACACTAGGATAAGATAAGGAACACACCCATTATAAAGAAATCACATTAGGATTCTCTTTTTAAGCTGTTCCTTAAAACACTAGTGCTTAGGAAATCTATTGGAGGCAGAAGCAGTCAAGGGTAGCCTCGGGTTAAGGTTAGGCTTAGGGTTAGGCTTAGGGTACGGGTTCGGTGAGTGTTTCGGGTACGGCGTAGGGTATGGGTTAGGGTTAGGGTTAGGGTTAGTGTTAGGGTTAGGGCTCGGTTTAGGGTACGGGTTAGGATTAGGGTACGTGTTAGGGTTAGGGTAGGGGTTAGGGTTAGGGTACGCCTTAGGGTTAGGGTAGTTATTAAACCTATCCCACTCTCTAGATACCCCTTAGCACGTAAAGGAATATTATTTGGGGTCCAGCCATGGAGAAGAGTTTAGACATTAGGATAAGATAAGGAACACACCCATTATAAAGAAATCACATTAGGATTCCCTTTTTAAGCTGTTCCTTAAAACACTAGTGCTTAGGAAATCTATTGGAGGCAGAAGCAGTCAAGGGTAGCCTAGGGTTAGGGTTAGGCTTAGGATTAGGCTTAGGGTACGGCTTAGGGTTCGGGTTCGGGGAGGGGTTCGGGTACGGCGTAGGGTATGGGTTAGGGTTAGGGTTAGGGTTAGTGTTAGGGTTAGGGCTCGGTTTAGGATATTGTTTAGGATTAGGGTACGTGTTAGGGTTAGGGTAGGGGTTAGGATTAGGGTACGCGTTAGTGTTAGGTTAGTTATTAAACCTATCCCACTCTCTAGATACCCCTTAGCACGTAAAGGAATATTATTTGGAGGTCTAGCCATGGAGAAGAGTTTAGACACTAGGATAAGATAAGGAACACACCCATTATAAAGCAATCACAATAGGATTCGCTTTTTAAGCTGTTCCTTAAAACACTAGTGCTTAGGAAATCTACTGGAGGCAGAAGCAGTCAAGGGTAGCCTAGGGTTAGGGTTAGGCTTAGGGTTAGGGTTAGGGTACGGCTTAGGGTACGGGTTCGGGGAGGGGTTCGGGTACGTCGTAGGGTATGGGTTAGGGTTAGGGTTAGGGTTAGTGTTAGGGTTAGGGCTCGGTTTAGGGTACGGGTTAGGATTAGTGTACGTCTTAGGGTTAGGGTAGGGGTTAGGGTTAGGGTACGCGTTAGGGTTAGGGTAGTTATTAAACCAATCCCACTCTCTAGATACCCCGTAGCACGTAAAGCCATATTATTTGGGGGTCCATCCATGGAGAAGATCTTAGACACTAAGATAATATAAGGAACACACCCATTATAAAGAAATCACATTAGGATTCTCTTTTTAAGCTGTTCCTTAAAACACTAGTGCTTAGGAAATCTATTGGAGGCAGAAGCAGTCAAGGGTAGCCTAGGGTTAGGGTTAGGCTTAGGGTACGGCTTAGGGTACGGGTTCGGTGAGGGGTTCGGGTACGGCGTAGGGTATGGGTTAGGGTTAGTGTTAGGGTTAGGGCTCCGTTTAGGGTACGGGTTAGGATTAGGGTACATGTTAGGGTTAGGGTAGGGGTTAGGGTTAGGGTACGCGTTAGTGTTAGGGTATTTATTAAACCTGTCCCACTCTCTAGATACACCTTAGCACGTAAAGGAATATTATTTGGGGGTCCAGCCATGGAGAAGAGTTTAGACACTAGGATAAGATAAGGAACACACCCATTATAAAGAAATCACATTAGGATTCTCTTTTTAAGCTGTTCCTTAAAACACTAGTGCTTAGGAAATCTATTGGAGGCAGAAGCAGTCAAGGGTAGCCTAGGGTTAGGGTTAGGCTTAGGGTACGGCTTAGGGTACGGCTTAGGGTACGGGTTCGGGGAGGGGTTCGTGTACGGCGGAGGGTATGGGTTAGGGTTAGGGTTTGTTTTAGTGTTAGGGTTAGGGCTTTGTTTAGGGTACGGGATAGGATTAGGGTACGTGTTAGGGTTAGAGTAGGGGTTAGGGTTAGGGTACGCATTAGGGTTAGGGTAGTTATTAAACCTATCCCTCTCTCTAGATACCCCTTAGCACGTAAAGGAATATTATTTGGGGGTCCAGCCATGGAGAAGAGTTTAGACACTAGGATAAGATAAGGAACACACCTATTATAAAGAAATCACATTAGGATTCTCTTTTTAAGCTGTTCCTTAAAACACTAGTGCTTAGGAAATCTATTGGAGGCAGAAGCAGTCAAGGGTAGCCTAGGGTTAGGGTTAGGCTTAGGGTTAGGCTTAGGGTACGCCTTATGGTACGGGTTCGGGGAGGGCTTCGGGTACGGCGTAGGGTATGGGTTAGGGTTAAGGTTAGGGTTAGTGTTAGGGTTAGGGCTCGGTTTAGGGTACGGGTTAGGATTAGGGTACGTGTTAGGGTTAGGGTAGGGGTTAGGGTTAGGGTACGCGTTAGGGTTAGGGTAGTTATTAAACCTATCCCACTCTCTAGATACCCCTTAGCACGTAAAGGAATATTATTAGGGGGTCCAGCCATGGAGAAGAGTTTAGACACTAAGATAATATAAGGAACACACACATTATAAAGAAATCACATTAGGATTCTCTTTTTAAGCTGTTCCTTAAAACACTAGTGCTTAGGAAATCTATTGGAGGCAGAAGCAGTCAAGGGTAGCCTAGGGTTAGGGTTAGGCTTAGGGTTAGGCTTAGGGTACGGCTTAGGGTACGGGTTCGGGGAGGGCTTCGGGTATGGCGTAGGGTATGGGTTAGGGTTAGGGTTAGGGTTAGTGTTAGGGTTAGGGCTCGGTTTAGGGTACGGGTTAGGATTAGGGTACGTGTTAGGGTTAGGGTAGGGGTTAGGGTTAGGGTACGCGTTAGGGTTAGGGTAGTTATTAAACCTATCCCACTCTCTAGATACCCCTTAGCACGTAAAGGAATATTATTAGGGGGTCCAGCCATGGAGAAGAGTTTAGACACTAAGATAATATAAGGAACACACACATTATAAAGAAATCACATTAGGATTCTCTTTTTAAGCTGTTCCTTAAAACACTAGTGCTTAGGAAATCTATTGGAGGCAGAAGCAGTCAAGGGTAGCCTAGGGTTAGGGTTAGGCTTACTGTTAGGCTTAGGGTACGGCTTAGGGTACGTGTTCGGGGAGGGCTTCGGGTACGGCGTAGGTTATGGGTTACGGTTAGGGTTAGGGTTAGTGTTAGGGTTAGGGCTCGGTTTAGGGTACGGGTTAGGATTAGGGTACATGTTAGGGTTAGGGTAGGGGTTAGGGTTAGGGTACGCGTTACAGTTAGGGTAGTTATTAAACCTATCCCACTCTCTAGATACCCCTTAGCACGTAAAGGATTATTATTTGGGGGTCCAGCCATGGAGAAGAGTTTAGACAGTAAGATAATATAAGGAACACACCCATTATAAAGAAATCACATTAGGATTCTCTTTTTAAGCTGTTCCTTAAAACACTAGTGCTTAGGAAATCTATTGGAGGCAGAAGCAGTCAAGGGTAGCCTAGGGTTAGGGTTAGGCTTAGGGTTAGGCTTAGGGTACGGCTTAGGGTACGGGTTCGGGGAGGGCTTCGGGCACGGCGTAGGGTATGGGTTAGGGTTAGGGTTAGGGTTAGTGTTAGGGTTAGGGCTCGGTTTAGGGTACGGGTTAGGATTAGGGTACGTGTTAGGGTTAGGGTAGGGGTTAGGGTTAGGGTACGCGTTAGGGTTAGGGTAGTTATTAAACCTATCCCACTCTCTAGATACCCCTTAGCACGTAAAGGAATATTATTAGGGGGTCCAGCCATGGAGAAGAGTTTAGACACTAAGATAATATAAGGAACACACACATTATAAAGAAATCACATTAGGATTCACTTTTTAAGCTGTTCCTTAAAACACTAGTGCTTAGGAAATCTATTGGAGGCAGAAGCAGTCAAGGGTAGCCTAGGGTTAGGGTTAGGCTTACTGTTAGGCTTAGGGTACGGCTTAGGGTACGTGTTCGGGGAGGGCTTCGGGTACGGCGTAGGGTATGGGTTACAGTTAGGGTTAGGGTTAGTGTTAGGGTTAGGGCTCGGTTTAGGGTACGGGTTAGGATTAGGGTACATGTTAGGGTTAGGGTAGGGGTTAGGGTTAGGGTACGCGTTACGGTTAGGGTAGTTATTAAACCTATCCCACTCTCTAGATACCCCTTAGCACGTAAAGGAATATTATTTGGGGGTCCAGCCATGGAGAAGAGTTTAGACAGTAAGATAATATAAGGAACACACCCATTATAAAGAAATCACATTAGGATTCTCTTTTTAAGCTGTTCCTTAAAACACTAGTGCTTAGGAAATCTATTGGAGGCAGAAGCAGTCAAGGGTAGCCTAGGGTTAGGGTTAGGCTTAGGGTTAGGCTTAGGGTACGGCTTAGGGTACGGGTTCGGGGAGGGCTTCGGGCACGGCGTAGGGTATGGGTTAGGGTTAGGGTTAGGGTTAGTGTTAGGGTTAGGGCTCGGTTTAGGGTACGGGTTAGGATTAGGGTACGTGTTAGGGTTAGGGTAGGGGTTAGCGTTAGGGTACGCGTTAGGGTTAGGGTAGTTATTAAACCTATCCCACTCTCTAGTTACCCCTTAGCACGTAAAGGAATATTATTTGGGGGTCCAGCCATGGAGAAGAGTTTAGACACTAGGATAAGATAAGGAACACACACATTATAAAGAAATCACATTAGGATTCTCTTTTTAAGCTGTTCCTTAAAACACTAGTGCTTAGGAAATCTATTGGAGGCAGAAGCAGTCAAGGGTAGCCTAGGGTTAGGGTTAGGCTTAGGGTTAGGCTTCGGGTACGGCTTAGGGTACGGGTTCGGGGAGGGCTTCGGGTACGGCGTAGGGTATGGGTTAGGGTTAGGGTTAGGGTTAGTGTTAGGGTTAGGGCTCGGTTTAGGGTACGGGTTAGGATTAGGGTTCGTGTTAGGGTTAGGGTTAGGGTACGTGTTACGGATAGGGTAGTTATTAAACCTATCCCACTCTCTAGTTACCCCTTAGCAAGTAAAGGAATATTATTTGGGGGTCCAGCCATGGAGAAGAGTTTAGACACTAGGATAAGATAAGGAACACACCCATTATAAAGAAATCACATTAGGATTCTCTTTTTAAGCTGTTCCTTAAAACACTAGTGCTTAGGAAATCTATTGGAGGCAGAAGCAGTCAATGGTAGCCTAGGGTTAGGGTTAGGCTTAGGGTTAGGCTTAGGGTACGGCTTAGGGTACGGGTTCGGGGAGGGTTTCGGGTACGGCGTAGGGTATGGGTTAGGGTTAGGGTTAGGGTTAGTGTTAGGGTTAGGGCTCGGTTTAGGGTACGGGTTAGGATTAGGGTACGTGTTAGGGTTAGGGTAGGGGTTAGGGTTAGGGTACGCGTTAGGGTTAGGGTAGTTATTAAACCTATCCCACTCTCTAGATACCCCTTAGCACGTAAAGGAATATTATTAGGGGGTCCAGCCATGGAGAAGAGTTTAGACACTAAGATAATATAAGGAACACACACATTATAAAGAAATCACATTAGGATTCTCTTTTTAAGCTGTTCCTTAAAACACTAGTGCTTAGGAAATCTATTGGAGGCAGAAGCAGTCAAGGGTAGCCTAGGGTTAGGGTTAGGCTTACTGTTAGGCTTAGGGTACGGCTTAGGGTACGTGTTCGGGGAGGGCTTTGGGTACGGCGTAGGGTATGGGTTACGGTTAGGGTTAGGGTTAGTGTTAGGGTTAGGGCTCGGTTTAGGGTACGGGTTAGGATTAGGGTACATGTTAGGGTTAGGGTAGGGGTTAGGGTTAGGGTACGCGTTACGGTTAGGGTAGTTATTAAACCTATCCCACTCTCTAGATACCCCTTAGCACGTAAAGGAATATTATTTGGGGGTCCAGCCATGGAGAAGAGTTTAGACAGTAAGATAATATAAGGAACACACACATTATAAAGAAATAACATTATGATTCTCTTTTTAAGCTGTTCCTTAAAACACTAGTGCTTAGGAAATCTATTGGAGGCAGAAGCAGTCAAGGGTAGCCTAGGGTTAGGGTTAGGCTTAGGGTTAGGCTTAGGGTACGGCTTAGGGTACGGGTTCGGGGAGGTCTTCGGGTACGGCGTAGGGTATGGGTTAGGGTTAAGGTTAGGGTTAGTGTTAGGGTTAGGGCTCGGTTTAGGGTACGGGTTAGGATTAGGGTACGTGTTAGGGTTAGGGTAGGGGTTAGCGTTAGGGTAAGCGTTAGGGTAAGGGTAGTTATTAAACCTATCCCACTCTCTAGTTACCCCTTAGCACGTAAAGGAATATTATTTGGGTGTCCAGCCATGGAGAAGAGTTTAGACACTAGGATAAGATAAGGAACACACCCATTATAAAGAAATCACATTAGGATTCTCTTTTTAAGCTGTTCCTTAAAACACTAGTGCTTAGGAAATCTATTGGAGGCAGAAGCAGTCAAGGGTAGCCTAGGGTTAGGGTTAGGCTTAGGGTTAGGCTTAGGGTACGGCTTAGGGTACGGGTTCGGGGAGGGCTTCGGGCACGGCGTAGGGTATGGGTTAGGGTTAGGGTTAGGTTTAGTGTTAGGGTTAGGGCTCGGTTTAGGGTACGGGTTAGGATTAGGGTACGTGTTAGGGTTAGGGTAGGGGTTAGCGTTAGGGTACGCGTTAGGGTTAGGGTAGTTATTAAACCTATCCCACTCTCTAGTTACCCCTTAGCACGTAAAGGAATATTATTTGGGGGTCCAGCCATGGAGAAGAGTTTAGACACTAGGATAAGATAAGGAACACACACATTATAAAGAAATCACATTAGGATTCTCTTTTTAAGCTGTTCCTTAAAACACTAGTGCTTAGGAAATCTATTGGAGGCAGAAGCAGTCAAGGGTAGCCTAGGGTTAGGGTTAGGCTTAGGGTTAGGCTTCGGGTACGGCTTAGGGTACGGGTTCGGGGAGGGCTTCGGGTACGGCGTAGGGTATGGGTTAGGGTTAGGGTTATGGTTAGTGTTAGGGTTAGGGCTCGGTTTAGGGTACGGGTTAGGATTAGGGTACGTGTTAGGGTAAGGGTACGGGTTAGGGTTAGGGTACGCGTTAGTGTTAGGGTAGTGATTAAACCTATCCCACTCTCTCGATACCCCTTAGCACATAAAAGAATATTATTTGGGGGTCCAGCCATGGAGAAGAGTTTAGACACTAGGATTAGATAAGGAACACACCCATTATAAAGAAATCACATTAGGATTCTCTTTTTAAGCTGTTCCTTAAAACACTAGTGCTTAGGAAATCTATTGGAGGCAGAAGCAGTCAAGGGTAGCCTAGGGTTAGGGTTAGGCTTAGGGTTAGGCTTAGGGTACGGCTTAGGGTACGTGTTCGGGGAGGGCTTCGGGTACGGCGTAGGGTATGGGTTAGGGTTAGGGTTAGGTTTAGTGTTAGGGTTAGGGCTCGTTTTAGGGTACGGTTTAGGATTAGGGTTCGTGTTAGGGTTAGGGTAGGGGTGAGGGTTAGGGTACGTGTTACGGATAGGGTAGTTATTAAACCTATCCCACTCTCTAGGTACCCATTAGCACGTAAAGGAATATTATTTGGGGGTCCAGCCATGGAGAAGAGTTTAGACACTAGGATAAGATAAGGAACACACCCATTATAAAGAAATCACATTAGGATTCTCTTTTTAAGCTGTTCCTTAAAACACTAGTGCTTAGGAAATCTATTGGAGGCAGAAGCAGTCAAGGGTAGCCTAGGGTTAGGGTTAGGCTTACTGTTAGGCTTAGGGTACGGCTTAGGGTACGTGTTCGGGGAGGGCTTCGGGTACGGCGTTGGGTATGTGTTACGGGTAGGGTTAGGGTTAGTGTTAGGGTTAGGGCTCGGTTTAGGGTACGGGTTAGGATTAGGGTACATGTTAGGGTTAGGGTAGGGGTTAGGGTTAGGGTACGCGTTACGGTTAGGGTAGTTATTAAACCTATCCCACTCTCTTGATACCCCTTAGCACGTAAAGGAATATTATTTGGGGGTCCAGCCATGGAGAAGAGTTTAGACAGTAAGATAATATAAGGAACACACACATTATAAAGAAATAACATTATGATTCTCTTTTTAAGCTGTTCCTTAAAACACTAGTGCTTAGGAAATCTATTGGAGGCAGAAGCAGTCAAGGGTAGCCTAGGGTTAGGGTTAGGCTTAGGGTTAGGCTTAGGGTACGGCTTAGGGTACGGGTTCGGGGAGGGCTTCGGGCACGGCGTAGGGTATGGGTTAGGGTTAGGGTTAGGGTTAGTGTTAGGGTTAGGGCTCGGTTTAGGGTACGGGTTAGGATTAGGGTACGTGTTAGGGTTAGGGTAGGGGTTAGCGTTAGGGTACGCGTTAGGGTTAGGGTAGTTATTAAACCTATCCCACTCTCTAGTTACCCCTTAGCACGTAAAGGAATATTATTTGGGGGTCCAGCCATGGAGAAGAGTTTAGACACTAGGATAAGATAAGGAACACACACATTATAAAGAAATCACATTAGGATTCTCTTTTTAAGCTGTTCCTTAAAACACTAGTGCTTAGGAAATCTATTGGAGGCAGAAGCAGTCAAGGGTAGCCTAGGGTTAGGGTTAGGCTTAGGGTTAGGCTTCGGGTACGGCTTAGGGTACGGGTTCGGGGAGGGCTTCGGGTACGGCGTAGGGTATGGGTTAGGGTTAGGGTTAGGGTTAGTGTTAGGGTTAGGGCTCGGTTTAGGGTACGGGTTAGGATTAGGGTACGTGTTAGGGTAAGGGTAGGGGTTAGGGTTAGGGTACGCGTTAGGGTTAGGGTAGTGATTAAACCTATCCCACTCTCTCGATACCCCTTAGCACATAAAAGAATATTATTTGGGGGTCCAGCCATGGAGAAGAGTTTAGACACTAGGATTAGATAAGGAACACACCCATTATAAAGAAATCACATTAGGATTCTCTTTTTAAGCTGTTCCTTAAAACAATAGTGCTTAGGAAATCTATTGGAGGCAGAAGCAGTCAAGGGTAGCCTAGGGTTAGGGTTAGGCTTAGGGTTAGGCTTCGGGTACGGCTTAGGGTACGGGTTCGGGGAGGGCTTCGGGCACGGCGTAGGGTATGGGTTAGGGTTAGGGTTAGGGTTAGTGTTAGGGTTAGGGCTCGGTTTAGGGTACGGGTTAGGATTAGGGTACGTGTGAGGGTTAGGGTAGGGGTTAGCGTTAGGGTACGCGTTAGGGTTAGAGTAGTTATTAAACCTATCCCACTCTCTAGTTACCCCTTAGCACGTAAAGGAATATTATTTGGGGGTCCAGCCATGGAGAAGAGTTTAGACACTAGGATAAGATAAGGAACACACACATTATAAAGAAATCACATTAGGATTCTCTTTTTAAGCTGTTCCTTAAAACACTAGTGCTTAGGAATTCTATTGGAGGCAGAAGCAGTCAAGGGTAGCCTAGGGTTAGGGTTAGGCTTAGGGTTAGGCTTCGGGTACGGCTTAGGGTACGGGTTCGGGGAGGGCTTCGGGTACGGCGTAGGGTATGGGTTAGGGTTAGGGTTAGGGTTAGTGTTAGGGTTACGGCTCGGTTTAGGGTACGGGTTAGGATTAGGGTACGTGTTAGGGTAAGGGTAGGGGTTAGGGTTAGGGTACGCATTAGGGTTAGGGTAGTGATTAAACCTATCCCACTCTCTCGATACCCCTTAGCACATAAAAGAATATTATTTGGGGGTCCAGCCATGGAGAAGAGTTTAGACACTAGGATTAGATAAGGAACACACCCATTATAAAGAAATCACATTAGGATTCTCTTTTTAAGCTGTTCCTTAAAACACTAGTGCTTAGGAAATCTATTGGAGGCAGAAGCAGTCAAGGGTAGCCTAGGGTTAGGGTTAGGCTTAGGGTTAGGCTTCGGGTACGGCTTAGGGTACGTGTTCGGGGAGGGCTTCGGGTACGGCGTAGGGTATGGGTTAGGGTTAGGGTTAGGTTTAGTGTTAGGGTTAGGGCTCGTTTTAGGGTACGGGTTAGGATTAGGGTTCGTGTTAGGGTTAGGGTAGGGGTGAGGGTTAGGGTACGTGTTACGGATAGGGTAGTTATTAAACCTATCCCACTCTCTAGGTACCCATTAGCACGTAAAGGAATATTATTTGGGGGTCCAGCCATGGAGAAGAGTTTAGACACTAGGATAAGATAAGGAACACACCCATTATAAGGAAATCACATTAGGATTCTCTTTTTAAGCTGTTCCTTAAAACACTAGTGCTTAGGAAATCTATTGGAGGCAGAAGCAGTCAAGGGTAGCCTAGGGTTAGGGTTAGGCTTAGGGTTAGGCTTAGGGTACGGCTTAGGGTACGGGTTCGGGGAGGGCTTCGGGTACGGCGTAGGGTATGGGTTAGGGTTAGGGTTAGGGTTAGTGTTAGTGTTAGGGCTCGGTTTCGGGTACGGGTTAGGATTAGGGTACGTGTTAGGGTTAGGGTAGGGGTTAGGGTTAGGGTACACGTTAGGGTTAGGGTAGTTATTAAACCTATCCCACTCTCTAGATACCCCTTAGCACGTAAAGGAATATTATTAGGGGGTCCAGCCATGGAGAAGAGTTTAGACACTAAGATAATATAAGGAACTCACACATTATAAAGAAATAACATTAGGATTCTCTTTTTAAGCTGTTCCTTAAAACACTAGTGCTTAGGAAATCTATTGGAGGCAGAAGCAGTCAAGGGTAGCCTAGGGTTAGGGTTAGGCTTAGGGTTAGGCTTAGGGTACGGCTTCGGGTACGGGTTCGGGGAGGGCTTCGGGTACGGCGTAGGGTATGGGTTAGGGTTAAGGTTAGGGTTAGTGTTAGGGTTAGGGCTCGGTTTAGGGTACGGGTTAAGATTAGGGTACGTGTTAGGGTTAGGGTAGGGGTTAGCGTTAGGGTACGCGTTAGGGTTAGGGTAGTTATTAAACCTATCCCACTCTCTAGTTACCCCTTAGCACGTAAAGGAATATTATTTGGGGGTCCAGCCATGGAGAAGAGTTTAGACACTAGGATAAGATAAGGAACACACCCATTATAAAGAAATCACATTAGGATTCTCTTTTTAAGCTGTTCCTTAAAACACTAGTGCTTAGGAAATCTATTGGAGGCAGAAGCAGTCAAGGGTAGCCTAGGGTTAGGGTTAGGCTTAGGGTTAGGCTTCGGGTACGGCTTAGGGTACGGGTTCGGGGAGGGCTTCGGGTACGGCGTAGGGTATGGGTTAGGGTTAGGGTTAGGGTTAGTGTTAGGGTTAGGGCTCGGTTTAGGGTACGGGTTAGGATTAGGGTACGTGTTAGGGTAAGGGTAGGGGTTAGGGTTAGGGTACGCGTTAGGGTTAGGGTAGTGATTAAACCTATCCCACTCTCTCGATACCCCTTAGCACATAAAAGAATATTATTTGGGGGTCCAGCCATGGAGAAGAGTTTAGACACTAGGATTAGATAAGGAACACACCCATTATAAAGAAATCACATTAGGATTCTCTTTTTAAGCTGTTCCTTAAAACAGTAGTGCTTAGGAAATCTATTGGAGGCAGAAGCAGTCAAGGGTAGCCTAGGGTTAGGGTTAGGCTTAGGGTTAGGCTTCGGGTACGGCTTAGGGTACGGGTTCGGGGAGGGCTTCGGGCACGGCGTAGGGTATGGGTTAGGGTTAGGGTTAGGGTTAGTGTTAGGGTTAGGGCTCGGTTTAGGGTACGGGTTAGGATTAGGGTACGTGTGAGGGTTAGGGTAGGGGTTAGCGTTAGGGTACGCGTTAGGGTTAGGGTAGTTATTAAACCTATCCCACTCTCTAGTTACCCCTTAGCACGTAAAGGAATATTATTTGGGGGTCCAGCCATGGAGAAGAGTTTAGACACTAGGATAAGATAAGGAACACACACATTATAAAGAAATCACATTAGGATTCTCTTTTTAAGCTGTTCCTTAAAACACTAGTGCTTAGGAAATCTATTGGAGGCAGAAGCAGTCAAGGGTAGCCTAGGGTTAGGGTTAGGCTTAGGGTTAGGCTTCGGGTACGGCTTAGGGTACGGGTTCGGGGAGGGCTTCGGGTACGGCGTAGGGTATGGGTTAGGGTTAGGGTTAGGGTTAGTGTTAGGGTTACGGCTCGGTTTAGGGTACGGGTTAGGATTAGGGTACGTGTTAGGGTAAGGGTAGGGGTTAGGGTTAGGGTACGCGTTAGGGTTAGGGTAGTGATTAAACCTATCCCACTCTCTCGATACCCCTTAGCACATAAAAGAATATTATTTGGGGGTCCAGCCATGGAGAAGAGTTTAGACACTAGGATTAGATAAGGAACACACCCATTATAAAGAAATCACATTAGGATTCTCTTTTTAAGCTGTTCCTTAAAACACTAGTGCTTAGGAAATCTATTGGAGGCAGAAGCAGTCAAGGGTAGCCTAGGGTTAGGGTTAGGCTTAGGGTTAGGCTTCGGGTACGGCTTAGGGTACGTGTTCGGGGAGGGCTTCGGGTACGGCGTAGGGTATGGGTTAGGGTTAGGGTTAGGTTTAGTGTTAGGGTTAGGGCTCGTTTTAGGGTACGGGTTAGGATTAGGGTTCGTGTTAGGGTTAGGGTAGGGGTGACGGTTAGGGTACGTGTTACGGATAGGGTAGTTATTAAACCTATCCCACTCTCTAGGTACCCATTAGCACGTAAATGAATATTATTTGGGGGTCCAGCCATGGAGAAGAGTTTAGACACTAGGATAAGATAAGGAACACACCCATTATAAAGAAATCACATTAGGATTCTCTTTTTAAGCTGTTCCTTAAAACACTAGTGCTTAGGAAATCTATTGGAGGCAGAAGCAGTCAAGGGTAGCCTAGGGTTAGGGTTAGGCTTAGGGTTAGGCTTAGGGTACGGCTTAGGGTACGGGTTCGGGGAGGTCTTCGGGTACGGCGTAGGGTATGGGTTAGGGTTAAGGTTAGGGTTAGTGTTAGGGTTAGGGCTCGGTTTAGGGTACGGGTTAGGATTAGGGTACGTGTTAGGGTTAGGGTAGGGGTTAGCGTTAGGGTAAGCGTTAGGGTAAGGGTAGTTATTAAACCTATCCCACTCTCTAGTTACCCCTTAGCACGTAAAGGAATATTATTTGGGTGTCCAGCCATGGAGAAGAGTTTAGACACTAGGATAAGATAAGGAACACACCCATTATAAAGAAATCACATTAGGATTCTCTTTTTAAGCTGTTCCTTAAAACACTAGTGCTTAGGAAATCTATTGGAGGCAGAAGCAGTCAAGGGTAGCCTAGGGTTAGGGTTAGGCTTAGGGTTAGGCTTAGGGTACGGCTTAGGGTACGGGTTCGGGGAGGGCTTCGGGCACGGCGTAGGGTATGGGTTAGGGTTAGGGTTAGGTTTAGTGTTAGGGTTAGGGCTCGGTTTAGGGTACGGGTTAGGATTAGGGTACGTGTTAGGGTTAGGGTAGGGGTTAGCGTTAGGGTACGCGTTAGGGTTAGGGTAGTTATTAAACCTATCCCACTCTCTAGTTACCCCTTAGCACGTAAAGGAATATTATTTGGGGGTCCAGCCATGGAGAAGAGTTTAGACACTAGGATAAGATAAGGAACACACACATTATAAAGAAATCACATTAGGATTCTCTTTTTAAGCTGTTCCTTAAAACACTAGTGCTTAGGAAATCTATTGGAGGCAGAAGCAGTCAAGGGTAGCCTAGGGTTAGGGTTAGGCTTAGGGTTAGGCTTCGGGTACGGCTTAGGGTACGGGTTCGGGGAGGGCTTCGGGTACGGCGTAGGGTATGGGTTAGGGTTAGGGTTATGGTTAGTGTTAGGGTTAGGGCTCGGTTTAGGGTACGGGTTAGGATTAGGGTACGTGTTAGGGTAAGGGTACGGGTTAGGGTTAGGGTACGCGTTAGTGTTAGGGTAGTGATTAAACCTATCCCACTCTCTCGATACCCCTTAGCACATAAAAGAATATTATTTGGGGGTCCAGCCATGGAGAAGAGTTTAGACACTAGGATTAGATAAGGAACACACCCATTATAAAGAAATCACATTAGGATTCTCTTTTTAAGCTGTTCCTTAAAACACTAGTGCTTAGGAAATCTATTGGAGGCAGAAGCAGTCAAGGGTAGCCTAGGGTTAGGGTTAGGCTTAGGGTTAGGCTTAGGGTACGGCTTAGGGTACGTGTTCGGGGAGGGCTTCGGGTACGGCGTAGGGTATGGGTTAGGGTTAGGGTTAGGTTTAGTGTTAGGGTTAGGGCTCGTTTTAGGGTACGGTTTAGGATTAGGGTTCGTGTTAGGGTTAGGGTAGGGGTGAGGGTTAGGGTACGTGTTACGGATAGGGTAGTTATTAAACCTATCCCACTCTCTAGGTACCCATTAGCACGTAAAGGAATATTATTTGGGGGTCCAGCCATGGAGAAGAGTTTAGACACTAGGATAAGATAAGGAACACACCCATTATAAAGAAATCACATTAGGATTCTCTTTTTAAGCTGTTCCTTAAAACACTAGTGCTTAGGAAATCTATTGGAGGCAGAAGCAGTCAAGGGTAGCCTAGGGTTAGGGTTAGGCTTACTGTTAGGCTTAGGGTACGGCTTAGGGTACGTGTTCGGGGAGGGCTTCGGGTACGGCGTTGGGTATGTGTTACGGGTAGGGTTAGGGTTAGTGTTAGGGTTAGGGCTCGGTTTAGGGTACGGGTTAGGATTAGGGTACATGTTAGGGTTAGGGTAGGGGTTAGGGTTAGGGTACGCGTTACGGTTAGGGTAGTTATTAAACCTATCCCACTCTCTTGATACCCCTTAGCACGTAAAGGAATATTATTTGGGGGTCCAGCCATGGAGAAGAGTTTAGACAGTAAGATAATATAAGGAACACACACATTATAAAGAAATAACATTATGATTCTCTTTTTAAGCTGTTCCTTAAAACACTAGTGCTTAGGAAATCTATTGGAGGCAGAAGCAGTCAAGGGTAGCCTAGGGTTAGGGTTAGGCTTAGGGTTAGGCTTAGGGTACGGCTTAGGGTACGGGTTCGGGGAGGGCTTCGGGCACGGCGTAGGGTATGGGTTAGGGTTAGGGTTAGGGTTAGTGTTAGGGTTAGGGCTCGGTTTAGGGTACGGGTTAGGATTAGGGTACGTGTTAGGGTTAGGGTAGGGGTTAGCGTTAGGGTACGCGTTAGGGTTAGGGTAGTTATTAAACCTATCCCACTCTCTAGTTACCCCTTAGCACGTAAAGGAATATTATTTGGGGGTCCAGCCATGGAGAAGAGTTTAGACACTAGGATAAGATAAGGAACACACACATTATAAAGAAATCACATTAGGATTCTCTTTTTAAGCTGTTCCTTAAAACACTAGTGCTTAGGAAATCTATTGGAGGCAGAAGCAGTCAAGGGTAGCCTAGGGTTAGGGTTAGGCTTAGGGTTAGGCTTCGGGTACGGCTTAGGGTACGGGTTCGGGGAGGGCTTCGGGTACGGCGTAGGGTATGGGTTAGGGTTAGGGTTAGGGTTAGTGTTAGGGTTAGGGCTCGGTTTAGGGTACGGGTTAGGATTAGGGTACGTGTTAGGGTAAGGGTAGGGGTTAGGGTTAGGGTACGCGTTAGGGTTAGGGTAGTGATTAAACCTATCCCACTCTCTCGATACCCCTTAGTACATAAAAGAATATTATTTGGGGGTCCAGCCATGGAGAAGAGTTTAGACACTAGGATTAGATAAGGAACACACCCATTATAAAGAAATCACATTAGGATTCTCTTTTTAAGCTGTTCCTTAAAACAGTAGTGCTTAGGAAATCTATTGGAGGCAGAAGCAGTCAAGGGTAGCCTAGGGTTAGGGTTAGGCTTAGGGTTAGGCTTAGGGTACGGCTTAGGGTACGGGTTCGGGGAGGGCTTCGGGCACGGCGTAGGGTATGGGTTAGGGTTAGGGTTAGGGTTAGTGTTAGGGTTAGGGCTCGGTTTAGGGTACGGGTTAGGATTAGGGTACGTGTGAGGGTTAGGGTAGGGGTTAGCGTTAGGGTACGCGTTAGGGTTAGGGTAGTTATTAAACCTATCCCACTCTCTCGATACCCCTTAGCACATAAAAGAATATTATTTGGGGGTCCAGCCATGGAGAAGAGTTTAGACACTAGGATTAGATAAGGAACACACCCATTATAAAGAAATCACATTAGGATTCTCTTTTTAAGCTGTTCCTTAAAACACTAGTGCTTAGGAAATCTATTGGAGGCAGAAGCAGTCAAGGGTAGCCTAGGGTTAGGGTTAGGCTTAGGGTTAGGCTTCGGGTACGGCTTAGGGTACGTGTTCGGGGAGGGCTTCGGGTACGGCGTAGGGTATGGGTTAGGGTTAGGGTTAGGTTTAGTGTTAGGGTTAGGGCTCGTTTTAGGGTACGGGTTAGGATTAGGGTTCGTGTTAGGGTTAGGGTAGGGGTGAGGGTTAAAGTACGTGTTACGGATAGGGTAGTTATTAAACCTATCCCACTCTCTAGGTACCCCTTAGCACGTAAAGGAATATTATTTGGGGGTCCAGCCATGGAGAAGAGTTTAGACACTAGGATAAGATAAGGAACACACCCATTATAAAGAAATCACATTAGGATTCTCTTTTTAAGCTGTTCCTTAAAACACTAGTGCTTAGGAAATCTATTGGAGGCAGAAGCAGTCAAGGGTAGCCTAGGGTTAGGGTTAGGCTTAGGGTTAGGCTTAGGGTACGGCTTAGGGTACGGGTTCGGGGAGGGCTTCGGGCACGGCGTAGGGTATGGGTTAGGGTTAGGGTTAGGGTTAGTGTTAGGGTTAGGGCTCGGTTTAGGGTACGGGTTAGGATTAGGGTACGTGTTAGGGTTAGGGTAGGGGTTAGCGTTAGGGTACGCGTTAGGGTTAGGGTAGTTATTAAACCTATCCCACTCTCTAGTTACCCCTTAGCACGTAAAGGAATATTATTTGGGGGTCCAGCCATGGAGAAGAGTTTAGACACTAGGATAAGATAAGGAACACACACATTATAAAGAAATCACATTAGGATTCTCTTTTTAAGCTGTTCCTTAAAACACTAGTGCTTAGGAAATCTATTGGAGGCAGAAGCAGTCAAGGGTAGCCTAGGGTTAGGGTTAGGCTTAGGGTTAGGCTTCGGGTACGGCTTAGGGTACGGGTTCGGGGAGGGCTTCGGGTACGGCGTAGGGTATGGGTTAGGGTTAGGGTTAGGGTTAGTGTTAGGGTTAGGGCTCGGTTTAGGGTACGGGTTAGGATTAGGGTACGTGTTAGGGTAAGGGTAGGGGTTAGGGTTAGGGTACGCGTTAGGGTTAGGGTAGTGATTAAACCTATCCCACTCTCTCGATACCCCTTAGCACATAAAAGAATATTATTTGGGGGTCCAGCCATGGAGAAGAGTTTAGACACTAGGATTAGATAAGGAACACACCCATTATAAAGAAATCACATTAGGATTCTCTTTTTAAGCTGTTCCTTAAAACAATAGTGCTTAGGAAATCTATTGGAGGCAGAAGCAGTCAAGGGTAGCCTAGGGTTAGGGTTAGGCTTAGGGTTAGGCTTCGGGTACGGCTTAGGGTACGGGTTCGGGGAGGGCTTCGGGCACGGCGTAGGGTATGGGTTAGGGTTAGGGTTAGGGTTAGTGTTAGGGTTAGGGCTCGGTTTAGGGTACGGGTTAGGATTAGGGTACGTGTGAGGGTTAGGGTAGGGGTTAGCGTTAGGGTACGCGTTAGGGTTAGAGTAGTTATTAAACCTATCCCACTCTCTAGTTACCCCTTAGCACGTAAAGGAATATTATTTGGGGGTCCAGCCATGGAGAAGAGTTTAGACACTAGGATAAGATAAGGAACACACACATTATAAAGAAATCACATTAGGATTCTCTTTTTAAGCTGTTCCTTAAAACACTAGTGCTTAGGAATTCTATTGGAGGCAGAAGCAGTCAAGGGTAGCCTAGGGTTAGGGTTAGGCTTAGGGTTAGGCTTCGGGTACGGCTTAGGGTACGGGTTCGGGGAGGGCTTCGGGTACGGCGTAGGGTATGGGTTAGGGTTAGGGTTAGGGTTAGTGTTAGGGTTACGGCTCGGTTTAGGGTACGGGTTAGGATTAGGGTACGTGTTAGGGTAAGGGTAGGGGTTAGGGTTAGGGTACGCATTAGGGTTAGGGTAGTGATTAAACCTATCCCACTCTCTCGATACCCCTTAGCACATAAAAGAATATTATTTGGGGGTCCAGCCATGGAGAAGAGTTTAGACACTAGGATTAGATAAGGAACACACCCATTATAAAGAAATCACATTAGGATTCTCTTTTTAAGCTGTTCCTTAAAACACTAGTGCTTAGGAAATCTATTGGAGGCAGAAGCAGTCAAGGGTAGCCTAGGGTTAGGGTTAGGCTTAGGGTTAGGCTTCGGGTACGGCTTAGGGTACGTGTTCGGGGAGGGCTTCGGGTACGGCGTAGGGTATGGGTTAGGGTTAGGGTTAGGTTTAGTGTTAGGGTTAGGGCTCGTTTTAGGGTACGGGTTAGGATTAGGGTTCGTGTTAGGGTTAGGGTAGGGGTGAGGGTTAGGGTACGTGTTACGGATAGGGTAGTTATTAAACCTATCCCACTCTCTAGGTACCCATTAGCACGTAAAGGAATATTATTTGGGGGTCCAGCCATGGAGAAGAGTTTAGACACTAGGATAAGATAAGGAACACACCCATTATAAGGAAATCACATTAGGATTCTCTTTTTAAGCTGTTCCTTAAAACACTAGTGCTTAGGAAATCTATTGGAGGCAGAAGCAGTCAAGGGTAGCCTAGGGTTAGGGTTAGGCTTAGGGTTAGGCTTAGGGTACGGCTTAGGGTACGGGTTCGGGGAGGGCTTCGGGTACGGCGTAGGGTATGGGTTAGGGTTAGGGTTAGGGTTAGTGTTAGTGTTAGGGCTCGGTTTCGGGTACGGGTTAGGATTAGGGTACGTGTTAGGGTTAGGGTAGGGGTTAGGGTTAGGGTACACGTTAGGGTTAGGGTAGTTATTAAACCTATCCCACTCTCTAGATACCCCTTAGCACGTAAAGGAATATTATTAGGGGGTCCAGCCATGGAGAAGAGTTTAGACACTAAGATAATATAAGGAACTCACACATTATAAAGAAATAACATTAGGATTCTCTTTTTAAGCTGTTCCTTAAAACACTAGTGCTTAGGAAATCTATTGGAGGCAGAAGCAGTCAAGGGTAGCCTAGGGTTAGGGTTAGGCTTAGGGTTAGGCTTAGGGTACGGCTTCGGGTACGGGTTCGGGGAGGGCTTCGGGTACGGCGTAGGGTATGGGTTAGGGTTAAGGTTAGGGTTAGTGTTAGGGTTAGGGCTCGGTTTAGGGTACGGGTTAAGATTAGGGTACGTGTTAGGGTTAGGGTAGGGGTTAGCGTTAGGGTACGCGTTAGGGTTAGGGTAGTTATTAAACCTATCCCACTCTCTAGTTACCCCTTAGCACGTAAAGGAATATTATTTGGGGGTCCAGCCATGGAGAAGAGTTTAGACACTAGGATAAGATAAGGAACACACCCATTATAAAGAAATCACATTAGGATTCTCTTTTTAAGCTGTTCCTTAAAACACTAGTGCTTAGGAAATCTATTGGAGGCAGAAGCAGTCAAGGGTAGCCTAGGGTTAGGGTTAGGCTTAGGGTTAGGCTTAGGGTACGGCTTAGGGTACGGGTTCGGGGAGGGCTTCGGGCACGGCGTAGGGTATGGGTTAGGGTTAGGGTTAGGGTTAGTGTTAGGGTTAGGGCTCGGTTTAGGGTACGGGTTAGGATTAGGGTACGTGTTAGGGTTAGGGTAGGGGTTAGCGTTAGGGTACGCGTTAGGGTTAGGGTAGTTATTAAACCTATCCCACTCTCTAGTTACCCCTTAGCACGTAAAGGAATATTATTTGGGGGTCCAGCCATGGAGAAGAGTTTAGACACTAGGATAAGATAAGGAACACACACATTATAAAGAAATCACATTAGGATTCTCTTTTTAAGCTGTTCCTTAAAACACTAGTGCTTAGGAAATCTATTGGAGGCAGAAGCAGTCAAGGGTAGCCTAGGGTTAGGGTTAGGCTTAGGGTTAGGCTTCGGGTACGGCTTAGGGTACGGGTTCGGGGAGGGCTTCGGGTACGGCGTAGGGTATGGGTTAGGGTTAGGGTTAGGGTTAGTGTTAGGGTTAGGGCTCGGTTTAGGGTACGGGTTAGGATTAGGGTACGTGTTAGGGTAAGGGTAGGGGTTAGGGTTAGGGTACGCGTTAGGGTTAGGGTAGTGATTAAACCTATCCCACTCTCTCGATACCCCTTAGCACATAAAAGAATATTATTTGGGGGTCCAGCCATGGAGAAGAGTTTAGACACTAGGATTAGATAAGGAACACACCCATTATAAAGAAATCACATTAGGATTCTCTTTTTAAGCTGTTCCTTAAAACAGTAGTGCTTAGGAAATCTATTGGAGGCAGAAGCAGTCAAGGGTAGCCTAGGGTTAGGGTTAGGCTTAGGGTTAGGCTTCGGGTACGGCTTAGGGTACGGGTTCGGGGAGGGCTTCGGGCACGGCGTAGGGTATGGGTTAGGGTTAGGGTTAGGGTTAGTGTTAGGGTTAGGGCTCGGTTTAGGGTACGGGTTAGGATTAGGGTACGTGTGAGGGTTAGGGTAGGGGTTAGCGTTAGGGTACGCGTTAGGGTTAGGGTAGTTATTAAACCTATCCCACTCTCTAGTTACCCCTTAGCACGTAAAGGAATATTATTTGGGGGTCCAGCCATGGAGAAGAGTTTAGACACTAGGATAAGATAAGGAACACACACATTATAAAGAAATCACATTAGGATTCTCTTTTTAAGCTGTTCCTTAAAACACTAGTGCTTAGGAAATCTATTGGAGGCAGAAGCAGTCAAGGGTAGCCTAGGGTTAGGGTTAGGCTTAGGGTTAGGCTTCGGGTACGGCTTAGGGTACGGGTTCGGGGAGGGCTTCGGGTACGGCGTAGGGTATGGGTTAGGGTTAGGGTTAGGGTTAGTGTTAGGGTTACGGCTCGGTTTAGGGTACGGGTTAGGATTAGGGTACGTGTTAGGGTAAGGGTAGGGGTTAGGGTTAGGGTACGCGTTAGGGTTAGGGTAGTGATTAAACCTATCCCACTCTCTCGATACCCCTTAGCACATAAAAGAATATTATTTGGGGGTCCAGCCATGGAGAAGAGTTTAGACACTAGGATTAGATAAGGAACACACCCATTATAAAGAAATCACATTAGGATTCTCTTTTTAAGCTGTTCCTTAAAACACTAGTGCTTAGGAAATCTATTGGAGGCAGAAGCAGTCAAGGGTAGCCTAGGGTTAGGGTTAGGCTTAGGGTTAGGCTTCGGGTACGGCTTAGGGTACGTGTTCGGGGAGGGCTTCGGGTACGGCGTAGGGTATGGGTTAGGGTTAGGGTTAGGTTTAGTGTTAGGGTTAGGGCTCGTTTTAGGGTACGGGTTAGGATTAGGGTTCGTGTTAGGGTTAGGGTAGGGGTGACGGTTAGGGTACGTGTTACGGATAGGGTAGTTATTAAACCTATCCCACTCTCTAGGTACCCATTAGCACGTAAATGAATATTATTTGGGGGTCCAGCCATGGAGAAGAGTTTAGACACTAGGATAAGATAAGGAACACACCCATTATAAGGAAATCACATTAGGATTCTCTTTTTAAGCTGTTCCTTAAAACACTAGTGCTTAGGAAATCTATTGGAGGCAGAAGCAGTCAAGGGTAGCCTAGGGTTAGGGTTAGGCTTAGGGTTAGGCTTAGGGTACGGCTTAGGGTACGGGTTCGGGGAGGGCTTCGGGTACGGCGTAGGGTATGGGTTAGGGTTAGGGTTAGGGTTAGTGTTAGGGTTAGGGCTCGGTTTCGGGTACGGGTTAGGATTAGGGTACGTGTTAGGGTTAGGGTAGGGGTTAGGGTTAGGGTACACGTTAGGGTTAGGGTAGTTATTAAACCTATCTCACTCTCTAGATACCCCTTAGCACGTAAAGGAATATTATTAGGGGGTCCAGCCATGGAGAAGAGTTTAGACACTAAGATAATATAAGGAACTCACACATTATAAAGAAATAACATTAGGATTCTCTTTTTAAGCTGTTCCTTAAAACACTAGTGCTTAGGAAATCTATTGGAGGCAGAAGCAGTCAAGGGTAGCCTAGGGTTAGGGTTAGGCTTAGGGTTAGGTTTAGGGTACGGCTTCGGGTACGGGTTCGGGGAGGGCTTCGGGTACGGCGTAGGGTATGGGTTAGGGTTAAGGTTAGGGTTAGTGTTAGGGTTAGGGCTCGGTTTAGGGTACGGGTTAAGATTAGGGTACGTGTTAGGGTTAGGGTAGGGGTTAGCGTTAGGGTACGCGTTAGGGTTAGGGTAGTTATTAAACCTATCCCACTCTCTAGTTACCCCTTAGCACGTAAAGGAATATTATTTGGGGGTCCAGCCATGGAGAAGAGTTTAGACACTAGGATAAGATAAGGAACACACCCATTATAAAGAAATCACATTAGGATTCTCTTTTTAAGCTGTTCCTTAAAACACTAGTGCTTAGGAAATCTATTGGAGGCAGAAGCAGTCAAGGGTAGCCTAGGGTTAGGGTTAGGCTTAGGGTTAGGCTTAGGGTACGGCTTAGGGTACGGGTTCGGGGAGGGCTTCGGGCACGGCGTAGGGTATGGGTTAGGGTTAGGGTTAGGGTTAGTGTTAGGGTTAGGGCTCGGTTTAGGGTACGGGTTAGGATTAGGGTACGTGTTAGGGTTAGGGTAGGGGTTCGCGTTAGGGTACGCTTTAGGGTTAGGGTAGTTATTAAACCTATCCCACTCTCTAGTTACCCCTTAGCACGTAAAGGAATATTATTTGGGGGTCCAGCCATGGAGAAGAGTTTAGACACTAGGATAAGATAAGGAACACACACATTATAAAGAAATCACATTAGGATTCTCTTTTTAAGCTGTTCCTTAAAACACTAGTGTTTAGGAAATCTATTGGAGGCAGAAGCAGTCAAGGGTAGCCTAGGGTTAGGGTTAGGCTTACGGTTAGGCTTAGGGTACGGCTTAGGGTACGGGTTCGGGGAGGGCTTCGGGTACGGCGTAGGGTATGGGTTAGGGTTAGGGTTAGGGTTAGTGTTAGGGTTAGGGCTCGGTTTAGGGTACGGGTTAGGATTAGGGTACGTGTTAGGGTAAGGGTAGGGGTTAGGGTTAGGGTACGCGTTAGGGTTAGGGTAGTGATTAAACCTATCCCACTCTCTCGATACCCCTTAGCACATAAAAGAATATTATTTGGGGGTCCAGCCATGGAGAAGAGTTTAGACACTAGGATTAGATAAGGAACACACCCATTATAAAGAAATCACATTAGGATTCTCTTTTTAAGCTGTTCCTTAAAACACTAGTGCTTAGGAAATCTATTGGAGGCAGAAGCAGTCAAGGGTAGCCTAGGGTTAGGGTTAGGCTTAGGGTTAGGCTTAGGGTACGGCTTAGGGTACGTGTTCGGGGAGGGCTTCGGGTACGGCGTAGGGTATGGGTTAGGGTTAGGGTTAGGTTTAGTGTTAGGGTTAGGGCTCGTTTTAGGGTACGGGTTAGGATTAGGGTTCGTGTTAGGGTTAGGGTAGGGGTGAGGGTTAGGGTACGTGTTACGGATAGGGTAGTTATTAAACCTATCCCACTCTCTAGGTTCCCATTAGCACGTAAAGGAATATTATTTGGGGGTCCAGCCATGGAGAAGAGTTTAGACACTAGGATAAGATAAGGAACACACCCATTATAAAGAAATCACATTAGGATTCTCTTTTTAAGCTGTTCCTTAAAACACTAGTGCTTAGGAAATCTATTGGAGGCAGAAGCAGTCAAGGGTAGCCTAGGGTTAGGGTTAGGCTTAGGGTTAGGCTTAGGGTACGGCTTAGGGTACGGGTTCGGGGAGGGCTTCGGGTACGGCGTAGGGTATGGGTTAGGGTTAGGGTTAGGGTTAGTGTTAGGGTTAGGGCTCGGTTTAGGGTACGGGTTAGGATTAGGGTACGTGTTAGGGTTAGGGTAGGGGTTAGGGTTAGGGTACACGTTAGGGTTAGGGTAGTTATTAAACCTATCCCACTCTCTAGATACCCCTTAGCACGTAAAGGAATATTATTAGGGGGTCCAGCCATGGAGAAGAGTTTAGACACTAAGATAATATAAGGAACACACACATTATAAAGAAATCACATTAGGATTCTCTTTTTAAGCTGTTCCTTAAAACACTAGTGCTTAGGAAATCTATTGGAGGCAGAGGCAGTCAAGGGTAGCCTAGGGTTAGGGTTAGGCTTACGGTTAGGCTTAGGGTACGGCTTAGGGTATGTGTTCGGGGAGGGCTTCGGGTACGGCGTAGGGTATGGGTTACGGTTAGGGTTAGGGTTAGTGTTAGGGTTAGGGCTCGGTTTAGGGTACGGGTTAGGATTAGGGTACATGATAGGGTTAGGGTAGGGGTTAGGGTTAGGGTACGCGTTACGGTTAGGGTAGTTATTAAACCTATCCCACTCGCTAGATACCCCTTAGCACGTAAAGGAATATTATTTGGGGGTCCAGCCATGGAGAAGTGTTTAGAAACTAAAATAACATAAGGAACACACACATTATAAAGAAATAACATAAGGATTCTCTTTTTAAGCTGTTCCTTAAAACACTAGTGCTTAGGAAATCTATTGGAGGCAGAAGCAGTCAAGGGTAGCCTAGGGTTAGGGTTAGGCTTAGGGTTAGGCTTAGGGTACGGCTTAGGGTACGGGTTCGGGGAGGGCTTCGGGTACGGCGTAGGGTATGGGTTAGGGTTAAGGTTAGGGTTAGTGTTAGGGTTAGGGCTCGGTTTAGGGTACGGGTTAAGATTAGGGTACGTGTTAGGGTTAGGGTAGGGGTTAGCGTTAGGGTACGCGTTAGGGTTAGGGTAGTTATTAAACCTATCCCACTCTCTAGTTACCCCTTAGCACGTAAAGGAATATTATTTGGGGGTCCAGCCATGGAGAAGAGTTTAGACACTAGGATAAGATAAGGAACACACCCATTATAAAGAAATCACATTAGGATTCTCTTTTTAAGCTGTTCCTTAAAACACTAGTGGTTAGGAAATCTATTGGAGGCAGAAGCAGTCAAGGGTAGCCTAGGGTTAGGGTTAGGCTTAGGGTTAGGCTTAGGGTACGGCTTAGGGTACGGGTTCGGGGAGGGCTTCGGGCACGGCGTAGGGTATGGGTTAGGGTTAGGGTTAGGGTTAGTGTTAGGGTTAGGGCTCGGTTTAGGGTACGGGTTAGGATTAGGGTACGTGTTAGGGTTAGGGTAGGGGTTAGCGTTAGGTTACGCGTTAGGGTTAGGGTAGTTATTAAACCTATCCCACTCTCTAGTTACCCCTTAGCACGTAAAGGAATATTATTTGGGGTTCCAGCCATGGAGAAGAGTTTAGACACTAGGATAAGATAAGGAACACACACATTATAAAGAAATCACATTAGGATTCTCTTTTTAAGCTGTTCCTTAAAACACTAGTGCTTAGGAAATCTATTGGAGGCAGAAGCAGTCAAGGGTAGCCTAGGGTTAGGGTTAGGCTTAGGGTTAGGCTTAGGGTACGGCTTAGGGTACGGGTTCGGGGAGGGCTTCGGGCACGGCGTAAGGTATGGGTTAGGGTTAGGGTTAGTGTTAGTGTTAGGGTTAGGGCTCGGTTTAGGGTACGGGTTAGGATTAGGGTACGTGTTAGGGTTAGGGTAGGGGTTAGCGTTAGGGTACGCGTTAGGGTTAGGGTAGTTATTAAACCTATCCCACTCTCTAGTTACCCCTTAGCACGTAAAGGAATATTATTTGGGGGTCCAGCCATGGAGAAGAGTTTAGACACTAGGATAAGATAAGGAACACACACATTATAAAGAAATCACATTAGGATTCTCTTTTTAAGCTGTTCCTTAAAACACTAGTGCTTAGGAAATCTATTGGAGGCAGAAGCAGTCAAGGGTAGCCTAGGGTTAGGGTTAGGCTTAGGGTTAGGCTTAGGGTACGGCTTAGGGTACGGGTTCGGGGAGGGCTTCGGGTACGGCGTAGGGTATGGGTTAGGGTTAGGGTTAGGGTTAGTGTTAGGGTTAGGGCTCGGTTTAGGGTACGGGTTAGGATTAGGGTACGTGTTAGGGTTAGGGTAGGGGTTAGGGTTAGGGTACGCGTTAGGGTTAGGGTAGTTATTAAACCTATCCCACTCTCTAGATACCCCTTAGCACGTAAAGGAATATTATTAGGGGGTCCAGCCATGGAGAAGAGTTTAGACACTAAGATAATATAAGGAACACACACATTATAAAGAAATCACATTAGGATTCTCTTTTTAAGCTGTTCCTTAAAACACTAGTGCTTAGGAAATCTATTGGAGGCAGAAGCAGTCAAGGGTAGCCTAGGGTTAGGGTTAGGCTTACGGTTAGGCTTAGGGTACGGCTTAGGGTACGTGTTCGGGGAGGGCTTCGGGTACGGCGTAGGGTATGGGTTACGGTTAGGGTTAGGGTTAGTGTTAGGGTTAGGGCTCGGTTTAGGGAACGGGTTAGGATTAGGGTACATGTTAGGGTTAGGGTAGGGGTTAGGGTTAGGGTACGCGTTACGGTTAGGGTAGTTATTAAACCTATCCCACTCTCTAGATACCCCTTAGCACCTAAAGGAATATTATTTGGGGGTCCAGCCATGGAGAAAAGTTTAGACATTAAGATAATATAAGGAACACACACATTATGAAGAAATAACATTAGGATTCTCTTTTTAAGCTGTTCCTTAAAACACTAGTGCTTAGGAAATCTATTGGAGGCAGAAGCAGTCAAGGGTAGCCTAGGGTTAGGGTTAGGCTTAGGGTTAGGCTTAGGGTACGGCTTAGGGTACTGGTTCGGGGAGGGCTTCGGGTACGGCGTAGGGTATGGGTTAGGGTTAAGGTTAGGGTTAGTGTTAGGGTTAGGGCTCGGTTTAGGGTACGGGTTAAGATTAGGGTACGTGTTAGGGTTAGGGTAGGGGTTAGCGTTAGGGTACGTGTTAGGGTTAGGTTAGTTATTAAACCTATCCCACTCTCTAGTTACCCCTTAGCACGTAAAGGAATATTATTTGGGGGTCCAGCCATGGAGAAGAGTTTAGACACTAGGATAAGATAAGGAACACACCCATTATAAAGAAATCACATTAGGATTCTCTTTTTAAGCTGTTCCTTAAAACACTAGTGCTTAGGAAATCTATTGGAGGCAGAAGCAGTCAAGGGTAGCCTAGGGTTAGGGTTAGGCTTAGGGTTAGGCTTAGGGTACGGCTTAGGGTACGTGTTCGGGGAGGGCTTCGGGTACGGCGTAGGGTATGGGTTAGGGTTAGGGTTAGGTTTAGTGTTAGGGTTAGGGCTCGTTTTAGGGTACGGGTTAGGATTAGGGTTCGTGTTAGGGTTAGGGTAGGGGTGAGGGTTAGGGTACGTGTTACGGATAGGGTAGTTATTAAACCTATCCCACCCTCTAGGTTCCCATTAGCACGTAAAGGAATATTATTTGGGGGTCCAGCCATGGAGAAGAGTTTAGACACTAGGATAAGATAAGGAACACACCCATTATAAAGAAATCACATTAGGATTCTCTTTTTAAGCTGTTCCTTAAAACACTAGTGCTTAGGAAATCTATTGGAGGCAGAAGCAGTCAAGGGTAGCCTAGGGTTAGGGTTAGGCTTAGGGTTAGGCTTAGGGTACGGCTTAGGGTACGGGTTCGGGGAGGGCTTCGGGTACGGCGTAGGGTATGGGTTAGGGTTAGGGTTAGGGTTAGTGTTAGGGTTAGGGCTCGGTTTAGGGTACGGGTTAGGATTAGGGTACGTGTTAGGGTTAGGGTAGGGGTTAGGGTTAGGGTACACGTTAGGGTTAGGGTAGTTATTAAACCTATCCCACTCTCTAGATACCCCTTAGCACGTAAAGGAATATTATTAGGGGGTCCAGCCATGGAGAAGAGTTTAGACACTAAGATAATATAAGGAACACACACATTATAAAGAAATCACATTAGGATTCTCTTTTTAAGCTGTTCCTTAAAACACTAGTGCTTAGGAAATCTATTGGAGGCAGAAGCAGTCAAGGGTAGCCTAGGGTTAGGGTTAGGCTTACGGTTAGGCTTAGGGTACGGCTTAGGGTACGTGTTCGGGGAGGGCTTCGGGTACGGCGTAGGGTATGGGTTACGGTTAGGGTTAGGGTTAGTGTTAGGGTTAGGGCTCGGTTTAGGGTACGGGTTAGGATTAGGGTACATGTTAGGGTTAGGGTAGGGGTTAGGGTTAGGGTACGCGTTACGGTTAGGGTAGTTATTAAACCTATCCCACTCGCTAGATACCCCTTAGCACGTAAAGGAATATTATTTGGGGGTCCAGCCATGGAGAAGTGTTTAGAAACTAAAATAATATAAGGAACACACACATTATAAAGAAATAACATAAGGATTCTCTTTTTAAGCTGTTCCTTAAAACACTAGTGCTTAGGAAATCTATTGGAGGCAGAAGCAGTCAAGGGTAGCCTAGGGTTAGGGTTAGGCTTAGGGTTAGGCTTAGGGTACGGCTTAGGGTACGGGTTCGGGGAGGGCTTCGGGTACGGCGTAGGGTATGGGTTAGGGTTAAGGTTAGGGTTAGTGTTAGGGTTAGGGCTCGGTTTAGGGTACGGGTTAAGATTAGGGTACGTGTTAGGGTTAGGGTAGGGGTTAGCGTTAGGGTACGCGTTAGGGTTAGGGTAGTTATTAAACCTATCCCACTCTCTAGTTACCCCTTAGCACGTAAAGGAATATTATTTGGGGGTCCAGCCATGGAGAAGAGTTTAGACACTAGGATAAGATAAGGAACACACCCATTATAAAGAAATCACATTAGGATTCTCTTTTTAAGCTGTTCCTTAAAACACTAGTGCTTAGGAAATCTATTGGAGGCAGAAGCAGTCAAGGGTAGCCTAGGGTTAGGGTTAGGCTTAGGGTTAGGCTTAGGGTACGGCTTAGGGTACGGGTTCGGGGAGGGCTTCGGGCACGGCGTAGGGTATGGGTTAGGGTTAGGGTTAGGGTTAGTGTTAGGGTTAGGGCTCGGTTTAGGGTACGGGTTAGGATTAGGGTACGTGTTAGGGTTAGGGTAGGGGTTAGCGTTAGGTTACGCGTTAGGGTTAGGGTAGTTATTAAACCTATCCCACTCTCTAGTTACCCCTTAGCACGTAAAGGAATATTATTTGGGGTTCCAGCCATGGAGAAGAGTTTAGACACTAGGATAAGATAAGGAACACACACATTATAAAGAAATCACATTAGGATTCTCTTTTTAAGCTGTTCCTTAAAACACTAGTGCTTAGGAAATCTATTGGAGGCAGAAGCAGTCAAGGGTAGCCTAGGGTTAGGGTTAGGCTTAGGGTTAGGCTTAGGGTACGGCTTAGGGTACGGGTTCGGGGAGGGCTTCGGGCACGGCGTAAGGTATGGGTTAGGGTTAGGGTTAGTGTTTGTGTTAGGGTTAGGGCTCGGTTTAGGGTACGGGTTAGGATTAGGGTACGTGTTAGGGTTAGGGTAGGGGTTAGCGTTAGGGTACGCGTTAGGGTTAGGGTAGTTATTAAACCTATCCCACTCTCTAGTTACCCCTTAGCACGTAAAGGAATATTATTTGGGGGTCCAGCCATGGAGAAGAGTTTAGACACTAGGATAAGATAAGGAACACACACATTATAAAGAAATCACATTAGGATTCTCTTTTTAAGCTGTTCCTTAAAACACTAGTGCTTAGGAAATCTATTGGAGGCAGAAGCAGTCAAGGGTAGCCTAGGGTTAGGGTTAGGCTTAGGGTTAGGCTTAGGGTACGGCTTAGGGCACGGGTTCGGGGAGGGCTTCGGGTACGGCGTAGGGTATGGGTTAGGGTTAGGGTTAGGGTTAGTGTTAGGGTTAGGGCTCGGTTTAGGGTACGGGTTAGGATTAGGGTACGTGTTAGGGTTAGGGTAGGGGTTAGGGTTGGGGTACGCGTTAGGGTTAGGGTAGTTATTAAACCTATCCCACTCTCTAGATACCCCTTAGCACGTAAAGGAATATTATTAGGGGGTCCAGCCATGGAGAAGAGTTTAGACACTAAGATAATATAAGGAACACACACATTATAAAGAAATCACATTAGGATTCTCTTTTTAAGCTGTTCCTTAAAACACTAGTGCTTAGGAAATCTATTGGAGGCAGAAGCAGTCAAGGGTAGCCTAGGGTTAGGGTTAGGCTTACGTTTAGGCTTAGGGTACGGCTTAGGGTACGTGTTCGGGGAGGGCTTCGGGTACGGCGTAGGGTATGGGTTACGGTTAGGGTTAGGGTTAGTGTTAGGGTTAGGGCTCGGTTTAGGGAACGGGTTAGGATTAGGGTACATGTTAGGGTTAGGGTAGGGGTTAGGGTTAGGGTACGCGTTACGGTTAGGGTAGTTATTAAACCTATCCCACTCTCTAGATACCCCTTAGCACCTAAAGGAATATTATTTGGGGGTCCAGCCATGGAGAAAAGTTTAGACATTAAGATAATATAAGGAACACACACATTATGAAGAAATAACATTAGGATTCTCTTTTTAAGCTGTTCCTTAAAACACTAGTGCTTAGGAAATCTATTGGAGGCAGAAGCAGTCAAGGGTAGCCTAGGGTTAGGGTTAGGCTTAGGGTTAGGCTTAGGGTACGGCTTAGGGTACTGGTTCGGGGAGGGCTTCGGGTACGGCGTAGGGTATGGGTTAGGGTTAAGGTTAGGGTTAGTGTTAGGGTTAGGGCTCGGTTTAGGGTACGGGTTAAGATTAGGGTACGTGTTAGGGTTAGGGTAGGGGTTAGCGTTAGGGTACGTGTTAGGGTTAGGTTAGTTATTAAACCTATCCCACTCTCTAGTTACCCCTTAGCACGTAAAGGAATATTATTTGGGGGTCCAGCCATGGAGAAGAGTTTAGACACTAGGATAAGATAAGGAACACACCCATTATAAAGAAATCACATTAGGATTCTCTTTTTAAGCTGTTCCTTAAAACACTAGTGCTTAGGAAATCTATTGGAGGCAGAAGCAGTCAAGGGTAGCCTAGGGTTAGGGTTAGGCTTAGGGTTAGGCTTAGGGTACGGCTTAGGGTACGGGTTCGGGGAGGGCTTCGGGCACGGCGTAGGGTATGGGTTAGGGTTAGGGTTAGTGTTAGTGTTAGGGTTAGGGCTCGGTTTAGGGTACGGGTTAGGATTAGGGTACGTGTTAGGGTTAGGGTAGGGGTTAGCGTTAGGGTACGCGTTAGGGTTAGGGTAGTTATTAAACCTATCCCACTCTCTAGTTACCCCTTAGCACGTAAAGGAATATTATTTGGGGTTCCAGCCATGGAGAAGAGTTTAGACACTAGGATAAGATAAGGAACACACACATTATAAAGAAATCACATTAGGATTCTCTTTTTAAGCTGTTCCTTAAAACACTAGTGCTTAGGAAATCTATTGGAGGCAGAAGCAGTCAAGGGTAGCCTAGGGTTAGGGTTAGGCTTAGGGTTAGGCTTAGGGTACGGCTTAGGGTACGGGTTCGGGGAGGGCTTCGGGCGCGGCGTAAGGTATGGGTTAGGGTTAGGGTTAGTGTTAGTGTTAGGGTTAGGGCTCGGTTTAGGGTACGGGTTAGGATTAGGGTACGTGTTAGGGTTAGGGTAGGGGTTAGCGTTAGGGTACGCGTTAGGGTTAGGGTAGTTATTAAACCTATCCCACTCTCTAGTTACCCCTTAGCACGTAAAGGAATATTATTTGGGGGTCCAGCCATGGAGAAGAGTTTAGACACTAGGATAAGATAAGGAACACACACATTATAAAGAAATCACATTAGGATTCTCTTTTTAAGCTGTTCCTTAAAACACTAGTGCTTAGGAAATCTATTGGAGGCAGAAGCAGTCAAGGGTAGCCTAGGGTTAGGGTTAGGCTTAGGGTTAGGCTTAGGGTACGGCTTAGGGTACGGGTTCGGGGAGGGCTTCGGGTACGGCGTAGGGTATGGGTTAGGGTTAGGGTTAGGGTTAGTGTTAGGGTTAGGGCTCTGTTTAGGGTACGGGTTAGGATTAGGGTACGTGTTAGGGTTAGGGTAGGGGTTAGGGTTAGGGTACGCGTTAGGGTTAGGGTAGTTATTAAACCTATCCCACTCTCTAGATACCCCTTAGCACGTAAAGGAATATTATTAGGGGGTCCAGCCATGGAGAAGAGTTTAGACACTAAGATAATATAAGGAACACACACATTATAAAGAAATCACATTAGGATTCTCTTTTTAAGCTGTTCCTTAAAACACTAGTGCTTAGGAAATCTATTGGAGGCAGAAGCAGTCAAGGGTAGCCTAGGGTTAGGGTTAGGCTTAGGGTTAGGCTTAGGGTACGGCTTAGGGTACGTGTTCGGGGAGGGCTTCGGGTACGGCGTAGGGTATGGGTTTCGGTTAGGGTTAGGGTTAGTGTTAGGGTTAGGGCTCGGTTTAGGGAACGGGTTAGGATTAGGGTACATGTTAGGGTTAGGGTAGGGGTTAGGGTTAGGGTACGCGTTACGGTTAGGGTAGTTATTAAACCTATCCCACTCTCTAGATACCCCTTAGCACCTAAAGGAATATTATTTAGGGGTCCAGCCATGGAGAAAAGTTTAGACATTAAGATAATATAAGGAACACACACATTATGAAGAAATAACATTAGGATTCTCTTTTTAAGCTGTTCCTTAAAACACTAGTGCTTAGGAAATCTATTGGAGGCAGAAGCAGTCAAGGGTAGCCTAGGGTTAGGGTTAGGCTTAGGGTTAGGCTTAGGGTACGGCTTAGGGTACTGGTTCGGGGAGGGCTTCGGGTACGGCGTAGGGTATGGGTTAGGGTTAAGGTTAGGGTTAGTGTTAGGGTTAGGGCTCGGTTTAGGGTACGGGTTAAGATTAGGGTACGTGTTAGGGTTAGGGTAGGGGTTAGCGTTAGGGTACGTGTTAGGGTTAGGTTAGTTATTAAACCTATCCCACTCTCTAGTTACCCCTTAGCACGTAAAGGAATATTATTTGGGGGTCCAGCCATGGAGAAGAGTTTAGACACTAGGATAAGATAAGGAACACACCCATTATAAAGAAATCACATTAGGATTCTCTTTTTAAGCTGTTCCTTAAAACACTAGTGCTTAGGAAATCTATTGGAGGCAGAAGCAGTCAAGGGTAGCCTAGGGTTAGGGTTAGGCTTAGGGTTAGGCTTAGGGTACGGCTTAGGGTACGGGTTCGGGGAGGGCTTCGGGCACGGCGTAGCGTATGGGTTAGGGTTAGGGTTAGGGTTAGTGTTAGGGTTAGGGCTCTGTTTAGGGTACGGGTTAGGATTAGGGTACGTGTTAGGGTTAGGGTAGGGGTTAGCGTTAGGGTACGCGTTAGGGTTAGGGTAGTTATTAAACCTATCCCACTCTCTAGTTACCCCTTAGCACGTAAAGGAATATTATTTGGGGGTCCAGCCATGGAGAAGAGTTTAGACACTAGGATAAGATAAGGAACACACACATTATAAAGAAATCACATTAGGATTCTCTTTTTAAGCTGTTCCTTAAAACACTAGTGCTTAGGAAATCTATTGGAGGCAGAAGCAGTCAAGGGTAGCCTAGGGTTAGGGTTAGGCTTAGGGTTAGGCTTAGGGTACGGCTTAGGGTACGGGTTCGGGGAGGGCTTCGGGCACGGCGTAGGGTATGGGTTAGGGTTAGGGTTAGTGTTAGTGTTAGGGTTAGGGCTCGGTTTAGGGTACGGGTTAGGATTAGGGTACGTGTTAGGGTTAGGGTAGGGGTTAGCGTTAGGGTACGCGTTAGGGTTAGGGTAGTTATTAAACCTATCCCACTCTCTAGTTACCCCTTAGCACGTAAAGGAATATTATTTGGGGGTCCAGCCATGGAGAAGAGTTTAGACACTAGGATAAGATAAGGAACACACACATTATAAAGAAATCACATTAGGATTCTCTTTTTAAGCTGTTCCTTAAAACACTAGTGCTTAGGAAATCTATTGGAGGCAGAAGCAGTCAAGGGTAGCCTAGGGTTAGGGTTAGGCTTAGGGTTAGGCTTAGGGTACGGCTTAGGGTACGGGTTCGGGGAGGGCTTCGGGCACGGCGTAGGGTATGGGTTAGGGTTAGGGTTAGTGTTAGTGTTAGGGTTAGGGCTCGGTTTAGGGTACGGGTTAGGATTAGGGTACGTGTTAGGGTTAGGGTAGGGGTTAGCGTTAGGGTACGCGTTAGGGTTAGGGTAGTTATTAAACCTATCCCACTCTCTAGTTACCCCTTAGCACGTAAAGGAATATTATTTGGGGGTCCAGCCATGGAGAAGAGTTTAGACACTAGGATAAGATAAGGAACACACACATTATAAAGAAATCACATTAGGATTCTCTTTTTAAGCTGTTCCTTAAAACACTAGTGCTTAGGAAATCTATTGGAGGCAGAAGCAGTCAAGGGTAGCCTAGGGTTAGGGTTAGGCTTAGGGTTAGGCTTCGGGTACGGCTTAGGGTACGGGTTCGGGGAGGGCTTCGGGTACGGCGTAGGGTATGGGTTAGGGTTAGGGTTAGGGTTAGTGTTAGGGTTAGGGCTCGGTTTAGGGTACGGGTTAGGATTAGGGTACGTGTTAGGGTAAGGGTAGGGATTAGGGTTAGGGTACGCGTTAGGGTTAGGGTAGTGATTAAACCTATCCCACTCTCTCGATACCCCTTAGCACATAAAAGAATATTATTTGGGGGTCCAGCCATGGAGAAGAGTTTAGACACTAGGATTAGATAAGGAACACACCCATTATAAAGAAATCACATTAGGATTCTCTTTTTAAGCTGTTCCTTAAAACACTAGTGCTTAGGAAATCTATTGGAGGCAGAAGCAGTCAAGGGTAGCCTAGGGTTAGGGTTAGGCTTAGGGTTAGGCTTAGGGTACGGCTTAGGGTACGGGTTCGGGGAGGGCTTCGGGTACGGCGTAGGGTATGGGTTAGGGTTAGGGTTAGTGTTAGGGTTAGTGCTCGGTTTAGGGTACGGGTTAGGATTAGGGTACGTGTTAGGGTTAGGGTAGGGGTTAGGGTTAGGGTACGCGTTAAGGTTAGGGTAGTTATTAAACCTATCCCACTCTCTAGATACCCCTTAGCACGTAAAGGAATATTATTAGGGGGTCCAGCCATGGAGAAGAGTTTAGACACTAAGATAATATAAGGAACACACACATTATAAAGAAATCACATTAGGATTCTCTTTTTAAGCTGTTCCTTAAAACACTAGTGCTTAGGAAATCTATTGGAGGCAGAAGCAGTCAAGGGTAGCCTAGGTTTAGGGTTAGGCTTACGGTTAGGCTTAGGGTACGGCTTAGGGTACGTGTTCGGGGAGGGCTTCGGGTACGGCGTAGGGTATGGGTTACGGTTAGGGTTAGGGTTAGTGTTAGGGTTAGGGCTCGGTTTAGGGAACGGGTTAGGATTAGGGTACATGTTAGGGTTAGGGTAGGGGTTAGGGTTAGGGTACGCGTTACGGTTAGGGTAGTTATTAAACCTATCCCACCCTCTAGGTTCCCATTAGCACGTAAAGGAATATTATTTGGGGGTCCAGCCATGGAGAAGAGTTTAGACACTAGGATAAGATAAGGAACACACCCATTATAAAGAAATCACATTAGGATTCTCTTTTTAAGCTGTTCCTTAAAACACTAGTGCTTAGGAAATCTATTGGAGGCAGAAGCAGTCAAGGGTAGCCTAGGGTTAGGGTTAGGCTTAGGGTTAGGCTTAGGGTACGGCTTAGGGTACGGGTTCGGGGAGGGCTTCGGGTACGGCGTAGGGTATGGGTTAGGGTTAGGGTTAGGGTTAGTGTTAGGGTTAGGGCTCGGTTTAGGGTACGGGTTAGGATTAGGGTACGTGTTAGGGTTAGGGTAGGGGTTAGGGTTAGGGTACACGTTAGGGTTAGGGTAGTTATTAAACCTATCCCACTCTCTAGATACCCCTTAGCACGTAAAGGAATATTATTAGGGGGTCCAGCCATGGAGAAGAGTTTAGACACTAAGATAATATAAGGAACACACACATTATAAAGAAATCACATTAGGATTCTCTTTTTAAGCTGTTCCTTAAAACACTAGTGCTTAGGAAATCTATTGGAGGCAGAAGCAGTCAAGGGTAGCCTAGGGTTAGGGTTAGGCTTACGGTTAGGCTTAGGGTACGGCTTAGGGTACGTGTTCGGGGAGGGCTTCGGGTACGGCGTAGGGTATGGGTTACGGTTAGGGTTAGGGTTAGTGTTAGGGTTAGGGCTCGGTTTAGGGTACGGGTTAGGATTAGGGTACATGTTAGGGTTAGGGTAGGGGTTAGGGTTAGGGTACGCGTTACGGTTAGGGTAGTTATTAAACCTATCCCACTCGCTAGATACCCCTTAGCACGTAAAGGAATATTATTTGGGGGTCCAGCCATGGAGAAGTGTTTAGAAACTAAAATAATATAAGGAACACACACATTATAAAGAAATAACATAAGGATTCTCTTTTTAAGCTGTTCCTTAAAACACTAGTGCTTAGGAAATCTATTGGAGGCAGAAGCAGTCAAGGGTAGCCTAGGGTTAGGGTTAGGCTTAGGGTTAGGCTTAGGGTACGGCTTAGGGTACGGGTTCGGGGAGGGCTTCGGGTACGGCGTAGGGTATGGGTTAGGGTTAAGGTTAGGGTTAGTGTTAGGGTTAGGGCTCGGTTTAGGGTACGGGTTAAGATTAGGGTACGTGTTAGGGTTAGGGTAGGGGTTAGCGTTAGGGTACGCGTTAGGGTTAGGGTAGTTATTAAACCTATCCCACTCTCTAGTTACCCCTTAGCACGTAAAGGAATATTATTTGGGGGTCCAGCCATGGAGAAGAGTTTAGACACTAGGATAAGATAAGGAACACACCCATTATAAAGAAATCACATTAGGATTCTCTTTTTAAGCTGTTCCTTAAAACACTAGTGCTTAGGAAATCTATTGGAGGCAGAAGCAGTCAAGGGTAGCCTAGGGTTAGGGTTAGGCTTAGGGTTAGGCTTAGGGTACGGCTTAGGGTACGGGTTCGGGGAGGGCTTCGGGCACGGCGTAGGGTATGGGTTAGGGTTAGGGTTAGGGTTAGTGTTAGGGTTAGGGCTCGGTTTAGGGTACGGGTTAGGATTAGGGTACGTGTTAGGGTTAGGGTAGGGGTTAGCGTTAGGTTACGCGTTAGGGTTAGGGTAGTTATTAAACCTATCCCACTCTCTAGTTACCCCTTAGAACGTAAAGGAATATTATTTGGGGTTCCAGCCATGGAGAAGAGTTTAGACACTAGGATAAGATAAGGAACACACACATTATAAAGAAATCACATTAGGATTCTCTTTTTAAGCTGTTCCTTAAAACACTAGTGCTTAGGAAATCTATTGGAGGCAGAAGCAGTCAAGGGTAGCCTAGGGTTAGGGTTAGGCTTAGGGTTAGGCTTAGGGTACGGCTTAGGGTACGGGTTCGGGGAGGGCTTCGGGCACGGCGTAAGGTATGGGTTAGGGTTAGGGTTAGTGTTTGTGTTAGGGTTAGGGCTCGGTTTAGGGTACGGGTTAGGATTAGGGTACGTGTTAGGGTTAGGGTAGGGGTTAGCGTTAGGGTACGCGTTAGGGTTAGGGTAGTTATTAAACCTATCCCACTCTCTAGTTACCCCTTAGCACGTAAAGGAATATTATTTGGGGGTCCAGCCATGGAGAAGAGTTTAGACACTAGGATAAGATAAGGAACACACACATTATAAAGAAATCACATTAGGATTCTCTTTTTAAGCTGTTCCTTAAAACACTAGTGCTTAGGAAATCTATTGGAGGCAGAAGCAGTCAAGGGTAGCCTAGGGTTAGGGTTAGGCTTAGGGTTAGGCTTAGGGTACGGCTTAGGGCACGGGTTCGGGGAGGGCTTCGGGTACGGCGTAGGGTATGGGTTAGGGTTAGGGTTAGGGTTAGTGTTAGGGTTAGGGCTCGGTTTAGGGTACGGGTTAGGATTAGGGTACGTGTTAGGGTTAGGGTAGGGGTTAGGGTTGGGGTACGCGTTAGGGTTAGGGTAGTTATTAAACCTATCCCACTCTCTAGATACCCCTTAGCACGTAAAGGAATATTATTAGGGGGTCCAGCCATGGAGAAGAGTTTAGACACTAAGATAATATAAGGAACACACACATTATAAAGAAATCACATTAGGATTCTCTTTTTAAGCTGTTCCTTAAAACACTAGTGCTTAGGAAATCTATTGGAGGCAGAAGCAGTCAAGGGTAGCCTAGGGTTAGGGTTAGGCTTACGTTTAGGCTTAGGGTACGGCTTAGGGTACGTGTTCGGGGAGGGCTTCGGGTACGGCGTAGGGTATGGGTTACGGTTAGGGTTAGGGTTAGTGTTAGGGTTAGGGCTCGGTTTAGGGAACGGGTTAGGATTAGGGTACATGTTAGGGTTAGGGTAGGGGTTAGGGTTAGGGTACGCGTTACGGTTAGGGTAGTTATTAAACCTATCCCACTCTCTAGATACCCCTTAGCACCTAAAGGAATATTATTTGGGGGTCCAGCCATGGAGAAAAGTTTAGACATTAAGATAATATAAGGAACACACACATTATGAAGAAATAACATTAGGATTCTCTTTTTAAGCTGTTCCTTAAAACACTAGTGCTTAGGAAATCTATTGGAGGCAGAAGCAGTCAAGGGTAGCCTAGGGTTAGGGTTAGGCTTAGGGTTAGGCTTAGGGTACGGCTTAGGGTACTGGTTCGGGGAGGGCTTCGGGTACGGCGTAGGGTATGGGTTAGGGTTAAGGTTAGGGTTAGTGTTAGGGTTAGGGCTCGGTTTAGGGTACGGGTTAAGATTAGGGTACGTGTTAGGGTTAGGGTAGGGGTTAGCGTTAGGGTACGTGTTAGGGTTAGGTTAGTTATTAAACCTATCCCACTCTCTAGTTACCCCTTAGCACGTAAAGGAATATTATTTGGGGGTCCAGCCATGGAGAAGAGTTTAGACACTAGGATAAGATAAGGAACACACCCATTATAAAGAAATCACATTAGGATTCTCTTTTTAAGCTGTTCCTTAAAACACTAGTGCTTAGGAAATCTATTGGAGGCAGAAGCAGTCAAGGGTAGCCTAGGGTTAGGGTTAGGCTTAGGGTTAGGCTTAGGGTACGGCTTAGGGTACGGGTTCGGGGAGGGCTTCGGGCACGGCGTAGGGTATGGGTTAGGGTTAGGGTTAGTGTTAGTGTTAGGGTTAGGGCTCGGTTTAGGGTACGGGTTAGGATTAGGGTACGTGTTAGGGTTAGGGTAGGGGTTAGCGTTAGGGTACGCGTTAGGGTTAGGGTAGTTATTAAACCTATCCCACTCTCTAGTTACCCCTTAGCACGTAAAGGAATATTATTTGGGGTTCCAGCCATGGAGAAGAGTTTAGACACTAGGATAAGATAAGGAACACACACATTATAAAGAAATCACATTAGGATTCTCTTTTTAAGCTGTTCCTTAAAACACTAGTGCTTAGGAAATCTATTGGAGGCAGAAGCAGTCAAGGGTAGCCTAGGGTTAGGGTTAGGCTTAGGGTTAGGCTTAGGGTACGGCTTAGGGTACGGGTTCGGGGAGGGCTTCGGGCGCGGCGTAAGGTATGGGTTAGGGTTAGGGTTAGTGTTAGTGTTAGGGTTAGGGCTCGGTTTAGGGTACGGGTTAGGATTAGGGTACGTGTTAGGGTTAGGGTAGGGGTTAGCGTTAGGGTACGCGTTAGGGTTAGGGTAGTTATTAAACCTATCCCACTCTCTAGTTACCCCTTAGCACGTAAAGGAATATTATTTGGGGGTCCAGCCATGGAGAAGAGTTTAGACACTAGGATAAGATAAGGAACACACACATTATAAAGAAATCACATTAGGATTCTCTTTTTAAGCTGTTCCTTAAAACACTAGTGCTTAGGAAATCTATTGGAGGCAGAAGCAGTCAAGGGTAGCCTAGGGTTAGGGTTAGGCTTAGGGTTAGGCTTAGGGTACGGCTTAGGGTACGGGTTCGGGGAGGGCTTCGGGTACGGCGTAGGGTATGGGTTAGGGTTAGGGTTAGGGTTAGTGTTAGGGTTAGGGCTCTGTTTAGGGTACGGGTTAGGATTAGGGTACGTGTTAGGGTTAGGGTAGGGGTTAGGGTTAGGGTACGCGTTAGGGTTAGGGTAGTTATTAAACCTATCCCACTCTCTAGATACCCCTTAGCACGTAAAGGAATATTATTAGGGGGTCCAGCCATGGAGAAGAGTTTAGACACTAAGATAATATAAGGAACACACACATTATAAAGAAATCACATTAGGATTCTCTTTTTAAGCTGTTCCTTAAAACACTAGTGCTTAGGAAATCTATTGGAGGCAGAAGCAGTCAAGGGTAGCCTAGGGTTAGGGTTAGGCTTAGGGTTAGGCTTAGGGTACGGCTTAGGGTACGTGTTCGGGGAGGGCTTCGGGTACGGCGTAGGGTATGGGTTTCGGTTAGGGTTAGGGTTAGTGTTAGGGTTAGGGCTCGGTTTAGGGAACGGGTTAGGATTAGGGTACATGTTAGGGTTAGGGTAGGGGTTAGGGTTAGGGTACGCGTTACGGTTAGGGTAGTTATTAAACCTATCCCACTCTCTAGATACCCCTTAGCACCTAAAGGAATATTATTTGGGGGTCCAGCCATGGAGAAAAGTTTAGACATTAAGATAATATAAGGAACACACACATTATGAAGAAATAACATTAGGATTCTCTTTTTAAGCTGTTCCTTAAAACACTAGTGCTTAGGAAATCTATTGGAGGCAGAAGCAGTCAAGGGTAGCCTAGGGTTAGGGTTAGGCTTAGGGTTAGGCTTAGGGTACGGCTTAGGGTACTGGTTCGGGGAGGGCTTCGGGTACGGCGTAGGGTATGGGTTAGGGTTAAGGTTAGGGTTAGTGTTAGGGTTAGGGCTCGGTTTAGGGTACGGGTTAAGATTAGGGTACGTGTTAGGGTTAGGGTAGGGGTTAGCGTTAGGGTACGTGTTAGGGTTATTTTAGTTATTAAACCTATCCCACTCTCTAGTTACCCCTTAGCACGTAAAGGAATATTATTTGGGGGTCCAGCCATGGAGAAGAGTTTAGACACTAGGATAAGATAAGGAACACACCCATTATAAAGAAATCACATTAGGATTCTCTTTTTAAGCTGTTCCTTAAAACACTAGTGCTTAGGAAATCTATTGGAGGCAGAAGCAGTCAAGGGTAGCCTAGGGTTAGGGTTAGGCTTAGGGTTAGGCTTAGGGTACGGCTTAGGGTACGGGTTCGGGGAGGGCTTCGGGCACGGCGTAGCGTATGGGTTAGGGTTAGGGTTAGGGTTAGTGTTAGGGTTAGGGCTCTGTTTAGGGTACGGGTTAGGATTAGGGTACGTGTTAGGGTTAGGGTAGGGGTTAGCGTTAGGGTACGCGTTAGGGTTAGGGTAGTTATTAAACCTATCCCACTCTCTAGTTACCCCTTAGCACGTAAAGGAATATTATTTGGGGGTCCAGCCATGGAGAAGAGTTTAGACACTAGGATAAGATAAGGAACACACACATTATAAAGAAATCACATTAGGATTCTCTTTTTAAGCTGTTCCTTAAAACACTAGTGCTTAGGAAATCTATTGGAGGCAGAAGCAGTCAAGGGTAGCCTAGGGTTAGGGTTAGGCTTAGGGTTAGGCTTAGGGTACGGCTTAGGGTACGGGTTCGGGGAGGGCTTCGGGCACGGCGTAGGGTATGGGTTAGGGTTAGGGTTAGTGTTAGTGTTAGGGTTAGGGCTCGGTTTAGGGTACGGGTTAGGATTAGGGTACGTGTTAGGGTTAGGGTAGGGGTTAGCGTTAGGGTACGCGTTAGGGTTAGGGTAGTTATTAAACCTATCCCACTCTCTAGTTACCCCTTAGCACGTAAAGGAATATTATTTGGGGGTCCAGCCATGGAGAAGAGTTTAGACACTAGGATAAGATAAGGAACACACACATTATAAAGAAATCACATTAGGATTCTCTTTTTAAGCTGTTCCTTAAAACACTAGTGCTTAGGAAATCTATTGGAGGCAGAAGCAGTCAAGGGTAGCCTAGGGTTAGGGTTAGGCTTAGGGTTAGGCTTAGGGTACGGCTTAGGGTACGGGTTCGGGGAGGGCTTCGGGCACGGCGTAGGGTATGGGTTAGGGTTAGGGTTAGTGTTAGTGTTAGGGTTAGGGCTCGGTTTAGGGTACGGGTTAGGATTAGGGTACGTGTTAGGGTTAGGGTAGGGGTTAGCGTTAGGGTACGCGTTAGGGTTAGGGTAGTTATTAAACCTATCCCACTCTCTAGTTACCCCTTAGCACGTAAAGGAATATTATTTGGGGGTCCAGCCATGGAGAAGAGTTTAGACACTAGGATAAGATAAGGAACACACACATTATAAAGAAATCACATTAGGATTCTCTTTTTAAGCTGTTCCTTAAAACACTAGTGCTTAGGAAATCTATTGGAGGCAGAAGCAGTCAAGGGTAGCCTAGGGTTAGGGTTAGGCTTAGGGTTAGGCTTCGGGTACGGCTTAGGGTACGGGTTCGGGGAGGGCTTCGGGTACGGCGTAGGGTATGGGTTAGGGTTAGGGTTAGGGTTAGTGTTAGGGTTAGGGCTCGGTTTAGGGTACGGGTTAGGATTAGGGTACGTGTTAGGGTAAGGGTAGGGATTAGGGTTAGGGTACGCGTTAGGGTTAGGGTAGTGATTAAACCTATCCCACTCTCTCGATACCCCTTAGCACATAAAAGAATATTATTTGGGGGTCCAGCCATGGAGAAGAGTTTAGACACTAGGATTAGATAAGGAACACACCCATTATAAAGAAATCACATTAGGATTCTCTTTTTAAGCTGTTCCTTAAAACACTAGTGCTTAGGAAATCTATTGGAGGCAGAAGCAGTCAAGGGTAGCCTAGGGTTAGGGTTAGGCTTAGGGTTAGGCTTAGGGTACGGCTTAGGGTACGGGTTCGGGGAGGGCTTCGGGTACGGCGTAGGGTATGGGTTAGGGTTAGGGTTAGTGTTAGGGTTAGTGCTCGGTTTAGGGTACGGGTTAGGATTAGGGTACGTGTTAGGGTTAGGGTAGGGGTTAGGGTTAGGGTACGCGTTAAGGTTAGGGTAGTTATTAAACCTATCCCACTCTCTAGATACCCCTTAGCACGTAAAGGAATATTATTAGGGGGTCCAGCCATGGAGAAGAGTTTAGACACTAAGATAATATAAGGAACACACACATTATAAAGAAATCACATTAGGATTCTCTTTTTAAGCTGTTCCTTAAAACACTAGTGCTTAGGAAATCTATTGGAGGCAGAAGCAGTCAAGGGTAGCCTAGGTTTAGGGTTAGGCTTACGGTTAGGCTTAGGGTACGGCTTAGGGTACGTGTTCGGGGAGGGCTTCGGGTACGGCGTAGGGTATGGGTTACGGTTAGGGTTAGGGTTAGTGTTAGGGTTAGGGCTCGGTTTAGGGAACGGGTTAGGATTAGGGTACATGTTAGGGTTAGGGTAGGGGTTAGGGTTAGGGTACGCGTTACGGTTAGGGTAGTTATTAAAACTATCCCACTCTCTAGATACCCCTTAGCACGTAAAGGAATATTATTTGGGGGTCCAGCCATGGAGAAGAGTTTAGACACTAAGATAATATAAGGAACACACACATTATAAAGAAATAACATTAGGATTCTCTTTTTAAGCTGTTCCTTAAAACACTAGTGCTTAGGAAATCTATTGGAGGCAGAAGCAGTCAAGGGTAGCCTAGGGTTAGGGTTAGGCTTAGGGTTAGGCTTAGGGTACGGCTTAGGGTACTGGTTCGGGGAGGGCTTCGGGTACGGAGTAGGGTATGGGTTAGGGTTAAGGTCAGGGTTAGTGTTAGGGTTAGGGCTCGGTTTAGGGTACGGGTTAAGATTAGGGTACGTGTTAGGGTTAGGGTAGGGGTTAGCGTTAGGGTACGCGTTAGGGTTAGGTTCGTTATTAAACCTATCCCACTCTCTAGTTACCCCTTAGCACGTAAAGGAATATTATTTGGGGGTCCAGCCATGGAGAAGAGTTTAGACACTAGGATAAGATAAGGAACACACCCATTATAAAGAAATCACATTAGGATTCTCTTTTTAAGCTTTTCCTTAAAACACTAGTGCTTAGGAAATCTATTGGAGGCAGAAGCAGTCAAGGGTAGCCTAGGGTTAGGGTTAGGCTTAGGGTTAGGCTTAGGGTACGGCTTAGGGTACGGGTTCGGGGAGGGCTTCGGGTACGGCGTAGGGTATGGGTTAGGGTTAGGGTTAGGGTGAGTGTTAGGGTTAGGGCTTGGTTTAGGGTACGGGTTAGGATTAGGGTTCGTGTTAGGGTTAGGGTAGGGGTTAGGGTTAGGGTACGTGTTACGGATAGGGTAGTTATTAAACCTATCCCACTCTCTAGTTACCCCTTAGCACGTAAAGGAATATTATTTGGGGGTCCAGCCATGGAGAAGAGTTTAGACACTAGGATAAGATAAGGAACACACCCATTATAAAGAAATCACATTAGGATTCTCTTTTTAAGCTGTTCCTTAAAACACTAGTGCTTAGGAAATCTATTGGAGGCAGAAGCAGTCAAGGGTAGCCTAGGGTTAGGGTTAGGCTTAGGGTTAGGCTTAGGGTACGGCTTAGGGTACGGGTTCGGGGAGGGCTTCGGGCACGGCGTAGGGTATGGGTTAGGGTTAGGGTTAGGGTTAGTGTTAGGGTTAGGGCTCGGTTTAGGGTACGGGTTAGGATTAGGGTACGTGTTAGGGTTAGGGTAGGGGTTCGCGTTAGGGTACGCGTTAGGGTTAGGGTAGTTATTAAACCTATCCCACTCTCTAGTTACCCCTTAGCACGTAAAGGAATATTATTTGGGGGTCCAGCCATGGAGAAGAGTTTAGACACTAGGATAAGATAAGGATCACACACATTATAAAGAAATCACATTAGGATTCTCTTTTTAAGCTGTTCCTTAAAACACTAGTGCTTAGGAAATCTATTGGAGGCAGAAGCAGTCAAGGGTAGCCTAGGGTTAGGGTTAGGCTTAGGGTTAGGCTTCGGGTACGGCTTAGGGTACGGGTTCGGGGAGGGCTTCGGGTACGGCGTAGGGTATGGGTTAGGGTTAGGGTTAGGGTTAGTGTTAGGGTTAGGGCTCGGTTTAGGGTACGGGTTAGGATTAGGGTACGTGTTAGGGTAAGGGTAGGGGTTAGGGTTAGGGTACGCGTTAGGGTTAGGGTAGTGATTAAACCTATCCCACTCTCTAGTTACCCCTTAGCACGTAAAGGAATATTATTTGGGGGTCCAGCCATGGAGAAGAGTTTAGACACTAGGATAAGATAAGGAACACACACATTATAAAGAAATCACATTAGGATTCTCTTTTTAAGCTGTTCCTTAAAACACTAGTGCTTAGGAAATCTATTGGAGGCAGAAGCAGTCAAGGGTAGCCTAGGGTTAGGGTTAGGCTTAGGGTTAGGCTTAGGGTACGGCTTAGGGTACGGGTTCGGGGAGGGCTTCGGGTACGGCGTAGGGTATGGGTTAGGGTTAGGGTTAGGGTTAGTGTTAGGGTTAGGGCTCGGTTTAGGGTACGGGTTAGGATTAGGGTACGTGTTAGGGTAAGGGTAGGGATTAGGGTTAGGCTACGCGTTAGGGTTAGGGTAGTGATTAAACCTATCCCACTCTCTCGATACCCCTTAGCACATAAAAGAATATTATTTGGGGGTCCAGCCATGGAGAAGAGTTTAGACACTAGGATTAGATAAGGAACACACCCATTATAAAGAAATCACATTAGGATTCTCTTTTTAAGCTGTTCCTTAAAACACTAGTGCTTAGGAAATCTATTGGAGGCAGAAGCAGTCAAGGGTAGCCTAGGGTTAGGGTTAGGCTTAGGGTTAGGCTTAGGGTACGGCTTAGGGTACGGGTTCGGGGAGGGCTTCGGGTACGGCGTAGGGTATGGGTTAGGGTTAGGGTTAGGGTTAGTGTTAGGGTTAGGGCTCGGTTTAGGGTACGGGTTAGGATTAGGGTACGTGTTAGGGTTAGGGTAGGGGTTAGGGTTAGGGTACGCGTTAGGGTTAGGGTAGTTATTAAACCTATCCCACTCTCTAGATACCCCTTAGCACGTAAAGGAATATTATTAGGGGGTCCAGCCATGGAGAAGAGTTTAGACACTAAGATAATATAAGGAACACACACATTATAAAGAAATCACATAAGGATTCTCTTTTTAAGCTGTTCCTTAAAACACTAGTGCTTAGGAAATCTATTGGAGGCAGAAGCAGTCAAGGGTAGCCTAGGGTTAGGGTTAGGCTTAGGGTTAGGCTTAGGGTACGGCTTAGGGTACGGGTTCGGGGAGGGCTTCGGGCACGGCGTAGGGTATGGTTTAGGGTTAGGGTTAGGGTTAGTGTTAGGGTTAGGGCTCGGTTTAGGGTACGGGTTAGGATTAGGGTACGTGTTAGGGTTAGGGTAGGGGTTCGCGTTAGGGTACGCGTTAGGGTTAGGGTAGTTATTAAACCTATCCCACTCTCTAGTTACCCCTTAGCACGTAAAGGAATATTATTTGGGGGTCCAGCCATGGAGAAGAGTTTAGACACTAGGATAAGATAAGGATCACACACATTATAAAGAAATCACATTAGGATTCTCTTTTTAAGCTGTTCCTTAAAACACTAGTGCTTAGGAAATCTATTGGAGGCAGAAGCAGTCAAGGGTAGCCTAGGGTTAGGGTTAGGCTTAGGGTTAGGCTTCGGGTACGGCTTAGGGTACGGGTTCGGGGAGGGCTTCGGGTACGGCGTAGGGTATGGGTTAGGGTTAGGGTTAGGGTTAGTGTTAGGGTTAGGGCTCGGTTTAGGGTACGGGTTAGGATTAGGGTACGTGTTAGGGTAAGGGTAGGGGTTAGGGTTAGGGTACGCGTTAGGGTTAGGGTAGTGATTAAACCTATCCCACTCTCTCGATACCCCTTAGCACATAAAGGAATATTATTTGGGGGTCCAGCCATGGAGAAGAGTTTAGACACTAGGATTAGATAAGGAACACACCCATTATAAAGAAATCACATTAGGATTCTCTTTTTAAGCTGTTCCTTAAAACACTAGTGCTTAGGAAATCTATTGGAGGCAGAAGCAGTCAAGGGTAGCCTAGGGTTAGGGTTAGGCTTAGGGTACGGCTTAGGGTACGGGTTAGGGTACGTGTTCGGGGAGGGCTTCGGGTACGGCGTAGGGTATGGTTTAGGGTTAGGGTTAGGTTTAGTGTTAGGGTTAGGGCTCGTTTTAGGGTACGGGTTAGGATTAGGGTTCGTGTTAGGGTTAGGGAAGGGGTGAGGGTTAGGGTACGTGTTACGGATAGGGTAGTTATTAAACCTATCCCACTCTCTAGTTACCCATTAGCACGTAAAGGAATATTATTTGTGGGTCCAGCCATGGAGAAGAGTTTAGACACTAGGATAAGATAAGGAACACACCCATTATAAAGAAATCACATTAGGATTCTCTTTTTAAGCTGTTCCTTAAAACACTAGTGCTTAGGAAATCTATTGGAGGCAGAAGCAGTCAAGGGTAGCCTAGGGTTAGGGTTAGGCTTAGGGTTAGGCTTAGGGTACGGCTTAGGGTACGGGTTCGGGGAGGGCTTCGGGTACGGCGTAGGGTATGGGTTAGGGTTAGGGTTAGGGTTAGTGTTAGGGTTAGGGCTCGGTTTAGGGTACGGGTTAGGATTAGGGTACGTGTTAGGGTTAGGGTAGGGGTTAGGGTTAGGGTACGCGTTAGGGTTAGGGTAGTTATTAAACCTATCCCACTCTCTAGATACCCCTTAGCACGTAAAGGAATATTATTAGGGGGTCCAGCCATGGAGAAGAGTTTAGACACTAAGATAATATAAGGAACACACACATTATAAAGAAATCACATTAGGATTCTCTTTTTAAGCTGTTCCTTAAAACACTAGTGCTTAGGAAATCTATTGGAGGCAGAAGCAGTCAAGGGTAGCCTAGGGTTAGGGTTAGGCTTACGGTTAGGCTTAGGGTACGGCTTAGGGTACGTGTTCGGGGAGGGCTTCGGTTACGGCGTAGGGTATGGGTTACGGTTAGGGTTAGGGTTAGTGTTAGGGTTATGGCTCGGTTTAGGGTACGGGTTAGGATTAGGGTACGTGTTAGGGTTAGGGTAGGGGTTAGGGTTAGGGTACGCGTTAGGGTTAGGGTAGTGATTAAACCTATCCCACTCTCTCGATACCCCTTAGCACATAAAAGAATATTATTTGGGGGTCCAGCCATGGAGAAGAGTTTAGACACTAGGATTAGATAAGGAACACACCCATTATAAAGAAATCACATTAGGATTCTCTTTTTAAGCTGTTCCTTAAAACACTAGTGCTTAGGAAATCTATTGGAGGCAGAAGCAGTCAAGGGTAGCCTAGGGTTAGGGTTAGGCTTAGGGTTAGTCTTCGGGTACGGCTTAGGGTACGTGTTCGGGGAGGGCTTCGGGTACGGCGTAGGGTATGGGTTAGGGTTAGGGTTAGGTTTAGTGTTAGGTTTAGGGCTCGTTTTAGGGTACGGGTTAGGATTAGGGTTCGTGTTAGGGTTAGGGTAGGGGTGAGGGTTAGGGTACGTGTTACGGATAGGGTAGTTATTAAACCTATCCCACTCTCTAGGTACCCATTAGCACGTAAAGGAATATTATTTGGGGGTCCAGCCATGGAGAAGAGTTTAGACACTAGGATAAGATAAGGAACACACCCATTATAAGGAAATCACATTAGGATTCTCTTTTTAAGCTGTTCCTTAAAACACTAGTGCTTAGGAAATCTATTGGAGGCAGAAGCAGTCAAGGGTAGCCTAGGGTTAGGGTTATGCTTAGGGTTAGGCTTAGGGTACGGCTTAGGGTACGGGTTCGGGGAGGGCTTCGGGTACGGCGTAGGGTATGGGTTAGGGTTAAGGTTAGGGTTAGTGTTAGGGTTAGGGCTCGGTTTCGGGTACGGGTTAGGATTAGGGTACGTGTTAGGGTTAGGGTAGATGTTAGGGTTAGGGTACACGTTAGGGTTAGGGTAGTTATTAAACCTATCCCACTCTCTAGATACCCCTTAGCACGTAAAGGAATATTATTAGGGGGTCCAGCCATGGAGAAGAGTTTAGACACTAAGATAATATAAGGAACTCACACATTATAAAGAAATAATATTAGGATTCTCTTTTTAAGCTGTTCCTTAAAACACTAGTGCTTAGGAAATCTATTGGAGGCAGAAGCAGTCAAGGGTAGCCTAGGGTTAGGGTTAGGCTTAGGGTTAGGCTTAGGGTACGGCTTCGGGTACGGGTTCGGGGAGGGCTTCGGGTACGGCGTAGGGTATGGGTTAGGGTTAAGGTTAGGGTTAGTGTTAGGGTTAGGGCTCGGTTTAGGGTACGGGTTAAGATTAGGGTACGTGTTAGGGTTAGGGTAGGGGTTAGCGTTAGGGTACGCGTTAGGGTTAGGGTAGTTATTAAACCTATCCCACTCTCTAGTTACCCCTTAGCACGTAAAGGAATATTATTTGGGGGTCCAGCCATGGAGAAGAGTTTAGACACTAGGATAAGATAAGGAACACACCCATTATAAAGAAATCACATTAGGATTCTCTTTTTAAGCTGTTCCTTAAAACACTAGTGCTTAGGAAATCTATTGGAGGCAGAAGCAGTCAAGGGTAGCCTAGGGTTAGGGTTAGGCTTAGGGTTAGGCTTAGGGTACGGCTTAGGGTACGGGTTCGGGGAGGGCTTCGGGCACGGCGTAGGGTATGGGTTAGGGTTAGGGTTAGGGTTAGTGTTAGGGTTAGGGCTCGGTTTAGGGTACGGGTTAGGATTAGGGTACGTGTTAGGGTTAGGGTAGGGGTTCGCGTTAGGGTACGCTTTAGGGTTAGGGTAGTTATTAAACCTATCCCACTCTCTAGTTACCCCTTAGCACGTAAAGGAATATTATTTGGGGGTCCAGCCATGGAGAAGAGTTTAGACACTAGGATAAGATAAGGAACACACACATTATAAAGAAATCACATTAGGATTCTCTTTTTAAGCTGTTCCTTAAAACACTAGTGCTTAGGAAATCTATTGGAGGCAGAAGCAGTCAAGGGTAGCCTAGGGTTAGGGTTAGGCTTACGGTTAGGCTTAGGGTACGGCTTAGGGTACGGGTTCGGGGAGGGCTTCGGGTACGGCGTAGGGTATGGGTTAGGGTTAGGGTTAGGGTTAGTGTTAGGGTTAGGGCTCGGTTTAGGGTACGGGTTAGGATTAGGGTACGTGTTAGGGTAAGGGTAGGGGTTAGGGTTAGGGTACGCGTTAGGGTTAGGGTAGTGATTAAACCTATCCCACTCTCTCGATACCCCTTAGCACATAAAAGAATATTATTTGGGGGTCCAGCCATGGAGAAGAGTTTAGACACTAGGATTAGATAAGGAACACACCCATTATAAAGAAATCACATTAGGATTCTCTTTTTAAGCTGTTCCTTAAAACACTAGTGCTTAGGAAATCTATTGGAGGCAGAAGCAGTCAAGGGTAGCCTAGGGTTAGGGTTAGGCTTAGGGTTAGGCTTAGGGTACGGCTTAGGGTACGTGTTCGGGGAGGGCTTCGGGTACGGCGTAGGGTATGGGTTAGGGTTAGGGTTAGGTTTAGTGTTAGGGTTAGGGCTCGTTTTAGGGTACGGGTTAGGATTAGGGTTCGTGTTAGGGTTAGGGTAGGGGTGAGGGTTAGGGTACGTGTTACGGATAGGGTAGTTATTAAACCTATCCCACTCTCTAGGTTCCCATTAGCACGTAAAGGAATATTATTTGGGGGTCCAGCCATGGAGAAGAGTTTAGACACTAGGATAAGATAAGGAACACACACATTATAAAGAAATCACATTAGGATTCTCTTTTTAAGCTGTTCCTTAAAACACTAGTGCTTAGGAAATCTATTGGAGGCAGAAGCAGTCAAGGGTAGCCTAGGGTTAGGGTTAGGCTTACGGTTAGGCTTAGGGTACGGCTTAGGGTACGTGTTCGGGGAGGGCTTCGGGTACGGCGTAGGGTATGGGTTACGGTTAGGGTTAGGGTTAGTGTTAGGGTTAGGGCTCGGTTTAGGGAACGGGTTAGGATTAGGGTACATGTTAGGGTTAGGGTAGGGGTTAGGGTTAGGGTACGCGTTACGGTTAGGGTAGTTATTAAACCTATCCCACTCTCTAGATACCCCTTAGCACCTAAAGGAATATTATTTGGGGGTCCAGCCATGGAGAAAAGTTTAGACATTAAGATAATATAAGGAACACACACATTATGAAGAAATAACATTAGGATTCTCTTTTTAAGCTGTTCCTTAAAACACTAGTGCTTAGGAAATCTATTGGAGGCAGAAGCAGTCAAGGGTAGCCTAGGGTTAGGGTTAGGCTTAGGGTTAGGCTTAGGGTACGGCTTAGGGTACTGGTTCGGGGAGGGCTTCGGGTACGGCGTAGGGTATGGGTTAGGGTTAAGGTTAGGGTTAGTGTTAGGGTTAGGGCTCGGTTTAGGGTACGGGTTAAGATTAGGGTACGTGTTAGGGTTAGGGTAGGGGTTAGCGTTAGGGTACGTGTTAGGGTTAGGTTAGTTATTAAACCTATCCCACTCTCTAGTTACCCCTTAGCACGTAAAGGAATATTACTTGGGGGTCCAGCCATGGAGAAGAGTTTAGACACTAGGATAAGAAAAGGAACACACCCATTATAAAGAAATCACATTAGGATTCTCTTTTTAAGCTGTTCCTTAAAACACTAGTGCTTAGGAAATCTATTGGAGGCAGAAGCAGTCAAGGGTAGCCTAGGGTTAGGGTTAGGCTTAGGGTTAGGCTTAGGGTACGGCTTAGGGTACGGGTTCGGGGAGGGCTTCGGGCACGGCGTAGCGTATGGGTTAGGGTTAGGGTTAGGGTTAGTGTTAGGGTTAGGGCTCTGTTTAGGGTACGGGTTAGGATTAGGGTACGTGTTAGGGTTAGGGTAGGGGTTAGCGTTAGGGTACGCGTTAGGGTTAGGGTAGTTATTAAACCTATCCCACTCTCTAGTTACCCCTTAGCACGTAAAGGAATATTATTTGGGGGTCCAGCCATGGAGAAGAGTTTAGACACTAGGATAAGATAAGGAACACACACATTATAAAGAAATCACATTAGGATTCTCTTTTTAAGCTGTTCCTTAAAACACTAGTGCTTAGGAAATCTATTGGAGGCAGAAGCAGTCAAGGGTAGCCTAGGGTTAGGGTTAGGCTTAGGGTTAGGCTTAGGGTACGGCTTAGGGTACGGGTTCGGGGAGGGCTTCGGGTACGGCGTAGGGTATGGGTTAGGGTTAGGGTTAGGGTTAGTGTTAGGGTTAGGGCTCGGTTTAGGGTACGGGTTAGGATTAGGGTACGTGTTAGGGTTAGGGTAGGGGTTAGGGTTAGGGTACGCGTTAAGGTTAGGGTAGTTATTAAACCTATCCCACTCTCTAGATACCCCTTAGCACGTAAAGGAATATTATTAGGGGGTCCAGCCATGGAGAAGAGTTTAGACACTAAGATAATATAAGGAACACACACATTATAAAGAAATCACATTAGGATTCTCTTTTTAAGCTGTTCCTTAAAACACTAGTGCTTAGGAAATCTATTGGAGGCAGAAGCAGTCAAGGGTAGCCTAGGGTTAGGGTTAGGCTTAGGGTTAGGCTTCGGGTACGGCTTAGGGTACGTGTTCGGGGAGGGCTTCGGGTACGGCGTAGGGTATGGGTTAGGGTTAGGGTTAGGTTTAGTGTTAGGTTTAGGGCTCGTTTTAGGGTACGGGTTAGGATTAGGGTTCGTGTTAGGGTTAGGGTAGGGGTGAGGGTTAGGGTACGTGTTACGGATAGGGTAGTTATTAAACCTATCCCACTCTATAGGTACCCATTAGCACGTAAAGGAATATTATTTGGGGGTCCAGCCATGGAGAAGAGTTTAGACACTAGGATAAGATAAGGAACACACCCATTATAAGGAAATCACATTAGGATTCTCTTTTTAAGCTGTTCCTTAAAACACTAGTGCTTAGGAAATCTATTGGAGGCAGAAGCAGTCAAGGGTAGCCTAGGGTTAGGGTTATGCTTAGGGTTAGGCTTAGGGTACGGCTTAGGGTACGGGTTCGGGGAGGGCTTCGGGTACGGCGTAGGGTATGGGTTAGGGTTAAGGTTAGGGTTAGTGTTAGGGTTAGGGCTCGGTTTCGGGTACGGGTTAGGATTAGGGTACGTGTTAGGGTTAGGGTAGATGTTAGGGTTAGGGTACACGTTAGGGTTAGGGTAGTTATTAAACCTATCCCACTCTCTAGATACCCCTTAGCACGTAAAGGAATATTATTAGGGGGTCCAGCCATGGAGAAGAGTTTAGACACTAAGATAATATAAGGAACTCACACATTATAAAGAAATAATATTAGGATTCTCTTTTTAAGCTGTTCCTTAAAACACTAGTGCTTAGGAAATCTATTGGAGGCAGAAGCAGTCAAGGGTAGCCTAGGGTTAGGGTTAGGCTTAGGGTTAGGCTTAGGGTACGGCTTCGGGTACGGGTTCGGGGAGGGCTTCGGGTACGGCGTAGGGTATGGGTTAGGGTTAAGGTTAGGGTTAGTGTTAGGGTTAGGGCTCGGTTTAGGGTACGGGTTAAGATTAGGGTACGTGTTAGGGTTAGGGTAGGGGTTAGCGTTAGGGTACGCGTTAGGGTTAGGGTAGTTATTAAACCTATCCCACTCTCTAGTTACCCCTTAGCACGTAAAGGAATATTATTTGGGGGTCCAGCCATGGAGAAGAGTTTAGACACTAGGATAAGATAAGGAACACACCCATTATAAAGAAATCACATTAGGATTCTCTTTTTAAGCTGTTCCTTAAAACACTAGTGCTTAGGAAATCTATTGGAGGCAGAAGCAGTCAAGGGTAGCCTAGGGTTAGGGTTAGGCTTAGGGTTAGGCTTAGGGTACGGCTTAGGGTACGGGTTCGGGGAGGGCTTCGGGCACGGCGTAGGGTATGGGTTAGGGTTAGGGTTAGGGTTAGTGTTAGGGTTAGGGCTCGGTTTAGGGTACGGGTTAGGATTAGGGTACGTGTTAGGGTTAGGGTAGGGGTTCGCGTTAGGGTACGCTTTAGGGTTAGGGTAGTTATTAAACCTATCCCACTCTCTAGTTACCCCTTAGCACGTAAAGGAATATTATTTGGGGGTCCAGCCATGGAGAAGAGTTTAGACACTAGGATAAGATAAGGAACACACACATTATAAAGAAATCACATTAGGATTCTCTTTTTAAGCTGTTCCTTAAAACACTAGTGCTTAGGAAATCTATTGGAGGCAGAAGCAGTCAAGGGTAGCCTAGGGTTAGGGTTAGGCTTACGGTTAGGCTTAGGGTACGGCTTAGGGTACGGGTTCGGGGAGGGCTTCGGGTACGGCGTAGGGTATGGGTTAGGGTTAGGGTTAGGGTTAGTGTTAGGGTTAGGGCTCGGTTTAGGGTACGGGTTAGGATTAGGGTACGTGTTAGGGTAAGGGTAGGGGTTAGGGTTAGGGTACGCGTTAGGGTTAGGGTAGTGATTAAACCTATCCCACTCTCTCGATACCCCTTAGCACATAAAAGAATATTATTTGGGGGTCCAGCCATGGAGAAGAGTTTAGACACTAGGATTAGATAAGGAACACACCCATTATAAAGAAATCACATTAGGATTCTCTTTTTAAGCTGTTCCTTAAAACACTAGTGCTTAGGAAATCTATTGGAGGCAGAAGCAGTCAAGGGTAGCCTAGGGTTAGGGTTAGGCTTAGGGTTAGGCTTAGGGTACGGCTTAGGGTACGTGTTCGGGGAGGGCTTCGGGTACGGCGTAGGGTATGGGTTAGGGTTAGGGTTAGGTTTAGTGTTAGGGTTAGGGCTCGTTTTAGGGTACGGGTTAGGATTAGGGTTCGTGTTAGGGTTAGGGTAGGGGTGAGGGTTAGGGTACGTGTTACGGATAGGGTAGTTATTAAACCTATCCCACTCTCTAGGTTCCCATTAGCACGTAAAGGAATATTATTTGGGGGTCCAGCCATGGAGAAGAGTTTAGACACTAGGATAAGATAAGGAACACACACATTATAAAGAAATCACATTAGGATTCTCTTTTTAAGCTGTTCCTTAAAACACTAGTGCTTAGGAAATCTATTGGAGGCAGAAGCAGTCAAGGGTAGCCTAGGGTTAGGGTTAGGCTTAGGGTTAGGCTTAGGGTACGGCTTAGGGTATGGGTTCGGGGAGGGCTTTGGGTACGGCGTAGGGTATGGGTTAGGGTTAGGGTTAGGGTTAGTGTTAGGGTTAGGGCTCGGTTTAGGGTACGGGTTAGGATTAGGGTACGTGTTAGGGTTAGGGTAGGGGTTAGGGTTAGGGTACGCGTTAGGGTTAGGGTAGTTATTAAACCTATCCCACTCTCTAGATACCCCTTAGCACGTAAAGGAATATTATTAGGGGGTCCAGCCATGGAGAAGAGTTTAGACACTAGGATAAGATAAGGAACACACACATTATAAAGAAATCACATTAGGATTCTCTTTTTAAGCTGTTCCTTAAAACACTAGTGCTTAGGAAATCTATTGGAGGCAGAAGCAGTCAAGGGTAGCCTAGGGTTAGGGTTAGGCTTACGGTTAGGCTTAGGGTACGGCTTAGGGTACGTGTTCGGGGAGGGCTTCGGGTACGGCGTAGGGTATGGGTTACGGTTAGGGTTAGGGTTAGTGTTAGGGTTAGGGCTCGGTTTAGGGAACGGGTTAGGATTAGGGTACATGTTAGGGTTAGGGTAGGGGTTAGGGTTAGGGTACGCGTTACGGTTAGGGTAGTTATTAAACCTATCCCACTCTCTAGATACCCCTTAGCACCTAAAGGAATATTATTTGGGGGTCCAGCCATGGAGAAAAGTTTAGACATTAAGATAATATAAGGAACACACACATTATGAAGAAATAACATTAGGATTCTCTTTTTAAGCTGTTCCTTAAAACACTAGTGCTTAGGAAATCTATTGGAGGCAGAAGCAGTCAAGGGTAGCCTAGGGTTAGGGTTAGGCTTAGGGTTAGGCTTAGGGTACGGCTTAGGGTACTGGTTCGGGGAGGGCTTCGGGTACGGCGTAGGGTATGGGTTAGGGTTAAGGTTAGGGTTAGTGTTAGGGTTAGGGCTCGGTTTAGGGTACGGGTTAAGATTAGGGTACGTGTTAGGGTTAGGGTAGGGGTTAGCGTTAGGGTACGTGTTAGGGTTAGGTTAGTTATTAAACCTATCCCACTCTCTAGTTACCCCTTAGCACGTAAAGGAATATTACTTGGGGGTCCAGCCATGGAGAAGAGTTTAGACACTAGGATAAGAAAAGGAACACACCCATTATAAAGAAATCACATTAGGATTCTCTTTTTAAGCTGTTCCTTAAAACACTAGTGCTTAGGAAATCTATTGGAGGCAGAAGCAGTCAAGGGTAGCCTAGGGTTAGGGTTAGGCTTAGGGTTAGGCTTAGGGTACGGCTTAGGGTACGGGTTCGGGGAGGGCTTCGGGCACGGCGTAGCGTATGGGTTAGGGTTAGGGTTAGGGTTAGTGTTAGGGTTAGGGCTCTGTTTAGGGTACGGGTTAGGATTAGGGTACGTGTTAGGGTTAGGGTAGGGGTTAGCGTTAGGGTACGCGTTAGGGTTAGGGTAGTTATTAAACCTATCCCACTCTCTAGTTACCCCTTAGCACGTAAAGGAATATTATTTGGGGGTCCAGCCATGGAGAAGAGTTTAGACACTAGGATAAGATAAGGAACACACACATTATAAAGAAATCACATTAGGATTCTCTTTTTAAGCTGTTCCTTAAAACACTAGTGCTTAGGAAATCTATTGGAGGCAGAAGCAGTCAAGGGTAGCCTAGGGTTAGGGTTAGGCTTAGGGTTAGGCTTAGGGTACGGCTTAGGGTACGGGTTCGGGGAGGGCTTCGGGTACGGCGTAGGGTATGGGTTAGGGTTAGGGTTAGGGTTAGTGTTAGGGTTAGGGCTCGGTTTAGGGTACGGGTTAGGATTAGGGTACGTGTTAGGGTTAGGGTAGGGGTTAGGGTTAGGGTACGCGTTAAGGTTAGGGTAGTTATTAAACCTATCCCACTCTCTAGATACCCCTTAGCACGTAAAGGAATATTATTAGGGGGTCCAGCCATGGAGAAGAGTTTAGACACTAAGATAATATAAGGAACACACACATTATAAAGAAATCACATTAGGATTCTCTTTTTAAGCTGTTCCTTAAAACACTAGTGCTTAGGAAATCTATTGGAGGCAGAAGCAGTCAAGGGTAGCCTAGGTTTAGGGTTAGGCTTACGGTTAGGCTTAGGGTACGGCTTAGGGTACGTGTTCGGGGAGGGCTTCGGGTACGGCGTAGGGTATGGGTTACGGTTAGGGTTAGGGTTAGTGTTAGGGTTAGGGCTCGGTTTAGGGTACATGTTAGGGTTAGGGTAGGGGTTAGGGTTAGGGTACGCGTTACGGTTAGGGTAGTTATTAAACCTATCCCACTCTCTAGATACCCCTTAGCACGTAAAGGAATATTATTTGGGGGTCCAGCCATGGAGAAGAGTTTAGACACTAAGATAATATAAGGAACACACACATTATAAAGAAATAACATTAGGATTCTCTTTTTAAGCTGTTCCTTAAAACACTAGTGCTTAGGAAATCTATTGGAGGTAGAAGCAGTCAAGGGTAGCCTAGGGTTAGGGTTAGGCTTAGGGTTAGGCTTAGGGTACGGCTTAGGGTACTGGTTCGGGGAGGGCTTCGGGTACGGCGTAGGGTATGGGTTAGGGTTAAGGTCAGGGATAGTGTTAGGGTTAGGGCTCGGTTTAGGGTACGGGTTAAGATTAGGGTACGTGTTAGGGTTAGGGTAGGGGTTAGCGTTAGGGTACGCGTTAGGGTTAGGTTCGTTATTAAACCTATCCCACTCTCTAGTTACCCCTTAGCACGTAAAGGAATATTATTTGGGGGTCCAGCCATGGAGAAGAGTTTAGACACTAGGATAAGATAAGGAACACACCCATTATAAAGAAATCACATTAGGATTCTCTTTTTAAGCTGTTCCTTAAAACACTAGTGCTTAGGAAATCTATTGGAGGCAGAAGCAGTCAAGGGTAGCCTAGGGTTAGGGTTAGGCTTAGGGTTAGGCTTAGGGTACGGCTTAGGGTACGGGTTCGGGGAGGGCTTCGGGTACGGCGTAGGGTATGGGTTAGGGTTAGGGTTAGGGTGAGTGTTAGGGTTAGGGCTTGGTTTAGGGTACGGGTTAGGATTAGGGTTCGTGTTAGGGTTAGGGTAGGGGTTAGGGTTAGGGTACGTGTTACGGATAGGGTAGTTATTAAACCTATCCCACTCTCTAGTTACCCCTTAGCACGTAAAGGAATATTATTTGGGGGTCCAGCCATGGAGAAGAGTTTAGACACTAGGATAAGATAAGGAACACACCCATTATAAAGAAATCACATTAGGATTCTCTTTTTAAGCTGTTCCTTAAAACACTAGTGCTTAGGAAATCTATTGGAGGCAGAAGCAGTCAAGGGTAGCCTAGGGTTAGGGTTAGGCTTAGGGTTAGGCTTAGGGTACGGCTTAGGGTACGGGTTCGGGGAGGGCTTCGGGCACGGCGTAGGGTATGGGTTAGGGTTAGGGTTAGGGTTAGTGTTAGGGTTAGGGCTCGGTTTAGGGTACGGGTTAGGATTAGGGTACGTGTTAGGGTTAGGGTAGGGTTTCGCGTTAGGGTACGCGTTAGGGTTAGGGTAGTTATTAAACCTATCCCACTCTCTAGTTACCCCTTAGCACGTAAAGGAATATTATTTGGGGGTCCAGCCATGGAGAAGAGTTTAGACACTAGGATAAGATAAGGAACACACACATTATAAAGAAATCACATTAGGATTCTCTTTTTAAGCTGTTCCTTAAAACACTAGTGCTTAGGAAATCTATTGGAGGCAGAAGCAGTCAAGGGTAGCCTAGGGTTAGGGTTAGGCTTAGGGTTAGGCTTCGGGTACGGCTTAGGGTACGGGTTCGGGGAGGGCTTCGGGTACGGCGTAGGGTATGGGTTAGGGTTAGGGTTAGGGTTAGTGTTAGGGTTAGGGCTCGGTTTAGGGTACGGGTTAGGATTAGGGTACGTGTTAGGGTAAGGGTAGGGATTAGGGTTAGGCTACGCGTTAGGGTTAGGGTAGTGATTAAACCTATCCCACTCTCTCGATACCCCTTAGCACATAAAAGAATATTATTTGGGGGTCCAGCCATGGAGAAGAGTTTAGACACTAGGATTAGATAAGGAACACACCCATTATAAAGAAATCACATTAGGATTCTCTTTTTAAGCTGTTCCTTAAAACACTAGTGCTTAGGAAATCTACTGGAGGCAGAAGCAGTCAAGGGTAGCCTAGGGTTAGGGTTAGGCTTAGGGTTAGGCTTAGGGTACGGCTTAGGGTACGGGTTCGGGGAGGGCTTCGGGTACGGCGTAGGGTATGGGTTAGGGTTAGGGTTAGGGTTAGTGTTAGGGTTAGGGCTCGGTTTAGGGTACGGGTTAGGATTAGCGTACGTGTTAGGGTTAGGGTAGGGGTTAGGGTTAGGGTACGCGTTAGGGTTAGGGTAGTTATTAAACCTATCCCACTCTCTAGATACCCCTTAGCACGTAAAGGAATATTATTAGGGGGTCCAGCCATGGAGAAGAGTTTAGACACTAAGATAATATAAGGAACACACACATTATAAAGAAATCACATTAGGATTCTCTTTTTAAGCTGTTCCTTAAAACACTAGTGCTTAGGAAATCTATTGGAGGCAGAAGCAGTCAAGGGTAGCCTAGGGTTAGGGTTAGGCTTACGGTTAGGCTTAGGGTACGGCTTAGGGTACGTGTTCGGGGAGGGCTTCGGGTACGGCGTAGGGTATGGGTTACGGTTAGGGTTAGGGTTAGTGTTAGGGTTAGGGCTCGGTTTAGGGAACGGGTTAGGATTAGGGTACATGTTAGGGTTAGGGTAGGGGTTAGGGTTAGGGTACGCGTTACGGTTAGGGTAGTTATTAAACCTATCCCACTCTCTAGATACCCCTTAGCACGTAAAGGAATATTATTTGGGGGTCCAGCCATGGAGAAGAGTTTAGACACTAAGATAATATAAGGAACACACACATTATAAAGAAATCACATTAGGATTCTCTTTTTAAGCTGTTCCTTAAAACACTAGTGCTTAGGAAATCTATTGGAGGCAGAAGCAGTCAAGGGTAGCCTAGGGTTAGGGTTAGGCTTAGGGTTAGGCTTAGGGTACGGCTTAGGGTACGGGTTCGGGGAGGGCTTCGGGTACGGCGTAGGGTATGGGTTCGGGTTAAGGTCAGGGTTAGTGTTAGGGTTAGGGCTCGGTTTAGGGTACGGGTTAAGATTAGGGTACGTGTTAGGGTTAGGGTAGGGGTTAGCGTTAGGGTACGCGTTAGGGTTAGGTTCGTTATTAAACCTATCCCACTCTCTAGTTACCCCTTAGCACGTAAAGGAATATTATTTGGGGGTCCAGCCATGGAGAAGAGTTTAGACACTAGGATAAGATAAGGAACACACCCATTATAAAGAAATCACATTAGGATTCTCTTTTTAAGCTGTTCCTTAAAACACTAGTGCTTAGGAAATCTATTGGAGGCAGAAGCAGTCAAGGGTAGCCTAGGGTTAGGGTTAGGCTTAGGGTTAGGCTTAGGGTACGGCTTAGGGTACGGGTTCGGGGAGGGCTTCGGGTACGGCGTAGGGTATGGGTTAGGGTTAGGGTTAGGGTGAGTGTTAGGGTTAGGGCTTGGTTTAGGGTACGGGTTAGGATTAGGGTTCGTGTTAGGGTTAGGGTAGGGGTTAGGGTTAGGGTACGTGTTACGGATAGGGTAGTTATTAAACCTATCCCACTCTCTAGTTACCCCTTAGCACGTAAAGGAATATTATTTGGGGGTCCAGCCATGGAGAAGAGTTTAGACACTAGGATAAGATAAGGAACACACCCATTATAAAGAAATCACATTAGGATTCTCTTTTTAAGCTGTTCCTTAAAACACTAGTGCTTAGGAAATCTATTGGAGGCAGAAGCAGTCAAGGGTAGCCTAGGGTTAGGGTTAGGCTTAGGGTTAGGCTTCGGGTACGGCTTAGGGTACGGGTTCGGGGAGGGCTTCGGGTACGGCGTAGGGTATGGGTTAGGGTTAGGGTTAGGGTTAGTGTTAGGGTTAGGGCTCGGTTTAGGGTACGGGTTAGGATTAGGGTACGTGTTAGGGTAAGGGTAGGGATTAGGGTTAGGGTACGCGTTAGGGTTAGGGTAGTGATTAAACCTATCCCACTCTCTCGATACCCCTTAGCACATAAAAGAATATTATTTGGGGGTCCAGCCATGGAGAAGAGTTTAGACACTAGGATTAGATAAGGAACCACCCATTATAAAGAAATCACATTAGGATTCTCTTTTTAAGCTGTTCCTTAAAACACTAGTGCTTAGGAAATCTATTGGAGGCAGAAGCAGTCAAGGGTAGCCTAGGGTTAGGGTTAGGCTTAGGGTTAGGCTTAGGGTACGGCTTAGGGTACGGGTTCGGGGAGGGCTTCGGGTACGGCGTAGGGTATGGGTTAGGGTTAGGGTTAGGGTTAGTGTTAGGGTTAGGGCTCGGTTTAGGGTACGGGTTAGGATTAGGGTACGTGTTAGGGTTAGGGTAGGGGTTAGGGTTAGGGTACGCGTTACGGTTAGGGTAGTTATTAAACCTATCCCACTCTCTAGATACCCCTTAGCACGTAAAGGAATATTATTTGGGGGTCCAGCCATGGAGAAGAGTTTAGACACTAAGATAATATAAGGAACACACACATTATAAAGAAATCACATTAGGATTCTCTTTTTAAGCTGTTCCTTAAAACACTAGTGCTTAGGAAATCTATTGGAGGCAGAAGCAGTCAAGGGTAGCCTAGGGTTAGGGTTAGGCTTAGGGTTAGGCTTAGGGTACGGCTTAGGGTACGGGTTCGGGGAGGGCTTCGGGTACGGCGTAGGGTATGGGTTCGGGTTAAGGTCAGGGTTAGTGTTAGGGTTAGGGCTCGGTTTAGGGTACGGGTTAAGATTAGGGTACGTGTTAGGGTTAGGGTAGGGGTTAGCGTTAGGGTACGCGTTAGGGTTAGGTTCGTTATTAAACCTATCCCACTCTCTAGTTACCCCTTAGCACGTAAAGGAATATTATTTGGGGGTCCAGCCATGGAGAAGAGTTTAGACACTAGGATAAGATAAGGAACACACCCATTATAAAGAAATCACATTAGGATTCTCTTTTTAAGCTGTTCCTTAAAACACTAGTGCTTAGGAAATCTATTGGAGGCAGAAGCAGTCAAGGGTAGCCTAGGGTTAGGGTTAGGCTTAGGGTTAGGCTTAGGGTACGGCTTAGGGTACGGGTTCGGGGAGGGCTTCGGGTACGGCGTAGGGTATGGGTTAGGGTTAGGGTTAGGGTGAGTGTTAGGGTTAGGGCTTGGTTTAGGGTACGGGTTAGGATTAGGGTTCGTGTTAGGGTTAGGGTAGGGGTTAGGGTTAGGGTACGTGTTACGGATAGGGTAGTTATTAAACCTATCCCACTCTCTAGTTACCCCTTAGCACGTAAAGGAATATTATTTGGGGGTCCAGCCATGGAGAAGAGTTTAGACACTAGGATAAGATAAGGAACACACCCATTATAAAGAAATCACATTAGGATTCTCTTTTTAAGCTGTTCCTTAAAACACTAGTGCTTAGGAAATCTATTGGAGGCAGAAGCAGTCAAGGGTAGCCTAGGGTTAGGGTTAGGCTTAGGGTTAGGCTTCGGGTACGGCTTAGGGTACGGGTTCGGGGAGGGCTTCGGGTACGGCGTAGGGTATGGGTTAGGGTTAGGGTTAGGGTTAGTGTTAGGGTTAGGGCTCGGTTTAGGGTACGGGTTAGGATTAGGGTACGTGTTAGGGTAAGGGTAGGGGTTAGGGTTAGGGTACGCGTTAGGGTTAGGGTAGTGATTAAACCTATCCCACTCTCTCGATACCCCTTAGCACATAAAAGAATATTATTTGGGGGTCCAGCCATGGAGAAGAGTTTAGACACTAGGATTAGATAAGGAACCACCCATTATAAAGAAATCACATTAGGATTCTCTTTTTAAGCTGTTCCTTAAAACACTAGTGCTTAGGAAATCTATTGGAGGCAGAAGCAGTCAAGGGTAGCCTAGGGTTAGGGTTAGGCTTAGGGTTAGGCTTAGGGTACGGCTTAGGGTACGGGTTCGGGGAGGGCTTCGGGTACGGCGTAGGGTATGGGTTAGGGTTAGGGTTAGGGTTAGTGTTAGGGTTAGGGCTCGGTTTAGGGTACGGGTTAGGATTAGGGTACGTGTTAGGGTTAGGGTAGGGGTTAGGGTTAGGGTACGCGTTAGGGTTAGGGTAGTTATTAAACCTATCCCACTCTCTAGATACCCCTTAGCACGTAAAGGAATATTATTAGGGGGTCCAGCCATGGAGAAGAGTTTAGACACTAAGATAATATAAGGAACACACACATTATAAAGAAATCACATTAGGATTCTCTTTTTAAGCTGTTCCTTAAAACACTAGTGCTTAGGAAATCTATTGGAGGCAGAAGCAGTCAAGGGTAGCCTAGGTTTAGGGTTAGGCTTACGGTTAGGCTTAGGGTACGGCTTAGGGTACGTGTTCGGGGAGGGCTTCGGGTACGGCGTAGGGTATGGGTTACGGTTAGGGTTAGGGTTAGTGTTAGGGTTAGGGCTCGGTTTAGGGAACGGGTTAGGATTAGGGTACATGTTAGGGTTAGGGTAGGGGTTAGGGTTAGGGTACGCGTTACGGTTAGGGTAGTTATTAAACCTATCCCACTCTCTAGATACCCCTTAGCACGTAAAGGAATATTATTTGGGGGTCCAGCCATGGAGAAGAGTTTAGACACTAAGATAATATAAGGAACACACACATTATAAAGAAATAACATTAGGATTCTCTTTTTAAGCTGTTCCTTAAAACACTAGTGCTTAGGAAATCTATTGGAGGTAGAAGCAGTCAAGGGTAGCCTAGGGTTAGGGTTAGGCTTAGGGTTAGGCTTAGGGTACGGCTTAGGGTACTGGTTCGGGGAGGGCTTCGGGTACGGCGTAGGGTATGGGTTAGGGTTAAGGTCAGGGTTAGTGTTAGGGTTAGGGCTCGGTTTAGGGTACGGGTTAAGATTAGGGTACGTGTTAGGGTTAGGGTAGGGGTTAGCGTTAGGGTACGCGTTAGGGTTAGGTTCGTTATTAAACCTATCCCACTCTCTAGTTACCCCTTAGCACGTAAAGGAATATTATTTGGGGGTCCAGCCATGGAGAAGAGTTTAGACACTAGGATAAGATAAGGAACACACCCATTATAAAGAAATCACATTAGGATTCTCTTTTTAAGCTGTTCCTTAAAACACTAGTGCTTAGGAAATCTATTGGAGGCAGAAGCAGTCAAGGGTAGCCTAGGGTTAGGGTTAGGCTTAGGGTTAGGCTTAGGGTACGGCTTAGGGTACGGGTTCGGGGAGGGCTTCGGGTACGGCGTAGGGTATGGGTTAGGGTTAGGGTTAGGGTGAGTGTTAGGGTTAGGGCTTGGTTTAGGGTACGGGTTAGGATTAGGGTTCGTGTTAGGGTTAGGGTAGGGGTTAGGGTTAGGGTACGTGTTACGGATAGGGTAGTTATTAAACCTATCCCACTCTCTAGTTACCCCTTAGCACGTAAAGGAATATTATTTGGGGGTCCAGCCATGGAGAAGAGTTTAGACACTAGGATAAGATAAGGAACACACCCATTATAAAGAAATCACATTAGGATTCTCTTTTTAAGCTGTTCCTTAAAACACTAGTGCTTAGGAAATCTATTGGAGGCAGAAGCAGTCAAGGGTAGCCTAGGGTTAGGGTTAGGCTTAGGGTTAGGCTTAGGGTACGGCTTAGGGTACGGGTTCGGGGAGGGCTTCGGGCACGGCGTAGGGTATGGGTTAGGGTTAGGGTTAGGGTTAGTGTTAGGGTTAGGGCTCGGTTTAGGGTACGGGTTAGGATTAGGGTACGTGTTAGGGTTAGGGTAGGGGTTCGCGTTAGGGTACGCGTTAGGGTTAGGGTAGTTATTAAACCTATCCCACTCTCTAGTTACCCCTTAGCACGTAAAGGAATATTATTTGGGGGTCCAGCCATGGAGAAGAGTTTAGACACTAGGATAAGATAAGGATCACACACATTATAAAGAAATCACATTAGGATTCTCTTTTTAAGCTGTTCCTTAAAACACTAGTGCTTAGGAAATCTATTGGAGGCAGAAGCAGTCAAGGGTAGCCTAGGGTTAGGGTTAGGCTTAGGGTTAGGCTTCGGGTACGGCTTAGGGTACGGGTTCGGGGAGGGCTTCGGGTACGGCGTAGGGTATGGGTTAGGGTTAGGGTTAGGGTTAGTGTTAGGGTTAGGGCTCGGTTTAGGGTACGGGTTAGGATTAGGGTACGTGTTAGGGTAAGGGTAGGGGTTAGGGTTAGGGTACGCGTTAGGGTTAGGGTAGTGATTAAACCTATCCCACTCTCTAGTTACCCCTTAGCACGTAAAGGAATATTATTTGGGGTTCCAGCCATGGAGAAGAGTTTAGACACTAGGATAAGATAAGGAACACACACATTATAAAGAAATCACATTAGGATTCTCTTTTTAAGCTGTTCCTTAAAACACTAGTGCTTAGGAAATCTATTGGAGGCAGAAGCAGTCAAGGGTAGCCTAGGGTTAGGGTTAGGCTTAGGGTTAGGCTTCGGGTACGGCTTAGGGTACGGGTTCGGGGAGGGCTTCGGGTACGGCGTAGGGTATGGGTTAGGGTTAGGGTTAGGGTTAGTGTTAGGGTTAGGGCTCGGTTTAGGGTACGGGTTAGGATTAGGGTACGTGTTAGGGTAAGGGTAGGGATTAGGGTTAGGCTACGCGTTAGGGTTAGGGTAGTGATTAAACCTATCCCACTCTCTCGATACCCCTTAGCACATAAAAGAATATTATTTGGGGGTCCAGCCATGGAGAAGAGTTTAGACACTAGGATTAGATAAGGAACACACCCATTATAAAGAAATCACATTAGGATTCTCTTTTTAAGCTGTTCCTTAAAACACTAGTGCTTAGGAAATCTATTGGAGGCAGAAGCAGTCAAGGGTAGCCTAGGGTTAGGGTTAGGCTTAGGGTTAGGCTTAGGGTACGGCTTAGGGTACGGGTTCGGGGAGGGCTTCGGGTACGGCGTAGGGTATGGGTTAGGGTTAGGGTTAGGGTTAGTGTTAGGGTTAGGGCTCGGTTTAGGGTACGGGTTAGGATTAGCGTACGTGTTAGGGTTAGGGTAGGGGTTAGGGTTAGGGTACGCGTTAGGGTTAGGGTAGTTATTAAACCTATCCCACTCTCTAGATACCCCTTAGCACGTAAAGGAATATTATTAGGGGGTCCAGCCATGGAGAAGAGTTTAGACACTAAGATAATATAAGGAACACACACATTATAAAGAAATCACATTAGGATTCTCTTTTTAAGCTGTTCCTTAAAACACTAGTGCTTAGGAAATCTATTGGAGGCAGAAGCAGTCAAGGGTAGCCTAGGGTTAGGGTTAGGCTTACGGTTAGGCTTAGGGTACGGCTTAGGGTACGTGTTCGGGGAGGGCTTCGGGTACGGCGTAGGGTATGGGTTACGGTTAGGGTTAGGGTTAGTGTTAGGGTTAGGGCTCGGTTTAGGGAACGGGTTAGGATTAGGGTACATGTTAGGGTTAGGGTAGGGGTTAGGGTTAGGGTACGCGTTACGGTTAGGGTAGTTATTAAACCTATCCCACTCTCTAGATACCCCTTAGCACGTAAAGGAATATTATTTGGGGGTCCAGCCATGGAGAAGAGTTTAGACACTAAGATAATATAAGGAACACACACATTATAAAGAAATCACATTAGGATTCTCTTTTTAAGCTGTTCCTTAAAACACTAGTGCTTAGGAAATCTATTGGAGGCAGAAGCAGTCAAGGGTAGCCTAGGGTTAGGGTTAGGCTTAGGGTTAGGCTTAGGGTACGGCTTAGGGTACGGGTTCGGGGAGGGCTTCGAGCACGGCGTAGGGTATGGGTTAGGGTTAGGGTTAGGGTTAGTGTTAGGGTTAGGGCTCGGTTTAGGGTACGGGTTAGGATTAGGGTACGTGTTAGGGTTAGGGTAGGGGTTAGCGTTAGGGTACGCGTTAGGGTTAGGGTAGTTATTAAACCTATCCCACTCTCTAGTTACCCCTTAGCACGTAAAGGAATATTATTTGGGGGTCCAGCCATGGAGAAGAGTTTAGACACTAGGATAAGATAAGGAACACACCCATTATAAAGAAATCACATTAGGATTCTCTTTTTAAGCTGTTCCTTAAAACACTAGTGCTTAGGAAATCTATTGGAGGCAGAAGCAGTCAAGGGTAGCCTAGGGTTAGGGTTAGGCTTAGGGTTAGGCTTCGGGTACGGCTTAGGGTACGGGTTCGGGGAGGGCTTCGGGTACGGCGTAGGGTATGGGTTAGGGTTAGGGTTAGGGTTAGTGTTAGGGTTAGGGCTCGGTTTAGGGTACGGGTTAGGATTAGGGTACGTGTTAGGGTAAGGGTAGGGATTAGGGTTAGGGTACGCGTTAGGGTTAGGGTAGTGATTAAACCTATCCCACTCTCTCGATACCCCTTAGCACATAAAAGAATATTATTTGGGGGTCCAGCCATGGAGAAGAGTTTAGACACTAGGATTAGATAAGGAACCACCCATTATAAAGAAATCACATTAGGATTCTCTTTTTAAGCTGTTCCTTAAAACACTAGTGCTTAGGAAATCTATTGGAGGCAGAAGCAGTCAAGGGTAGCCTAGGGTTAGGGTTAGGCTTAGGGTTAGGCTTAGGGTACGGCTTAGGGTACGGGTTCGGGGAGGGCTTCGGGTACGGCGTAGGGTATGGGTTAGGGTTAGGGTTAGGGTTAGTGTTAGGGTTAGGGCTCGGTTTAGGGTACGGGTTAGGATTAGGGTACGTGTTAGGGTTAGGGTAGGGGTTAGGGTTAGGGTACGCGTTACGGTTAGGGTAGTTATTAAACCTATCCCACTCTCTAGATACCCCTTAGCACGTAAAGGAATATTATTTGGGGGTCCAGCCATGGAGAAGAGTTTAGACACTAAGATAATATAAGGAACACACACATTATAAAGAAATCACATTAGGATTCTCTTTTTAAGCTGTTCCTTAAAACACTAGTGCTTAGGAAATCTATTGGAGGCAGAAGCAGTCAAGGGTAGCCTAGGGTTAGGGTTAGGCTTAGGGTTAGGCTTAGGGTACGGCTTAGGGTACGGGTTCGGGGAGGGCTTCGGGTACGGCGTAGGGTATGGGTTCGGGTTAAGGTCAGGGTTAGTGTTAGGGTTAGGGCTCGGTTTAGGGTACGGGTTAAGATTAGGGTACGTGTTAGGGTTAGGGTAGGGGTTAGCGTTAGGGTACGCGTTAGGGTTAGGTTCGTTATTAAACCTATCCCACTCTCTAGTTACCCCTTAGCACGTAAAGGAATATTATTTGGGGGTCCAGCCATGGAGAAGAGTTTAGACACTAGGATAAGATAAGGAACACACCCATTATAAAGAAATCACATTAGGATTCTCTTTTTAAGCTGTTCCTTAAAACACTAGTGCTTAGGAAATCTATTGGAGGCAGAAGCAGTCAAGGGTAGCCTAGGGTTAGGGTTAGGCTTAGGGTTAGGCTTAGGGTACGGCTTAGGGTACGGGTTCGGGGAGGGCTTCGGGTACGGCGTAGGGTATGGGTTAGGGTTAGGGTTAGGGTGAGTGTTAGGGTTAGGGCTTGGTTTAGGGTACGGGTTAGGATTAGGGTTCGTGTTAGGGTTAGGGTAGGGGTTAGGGTTAGGGTACGTGTTACGGATAGGGTAGTTATTAAACCTATCCCACTCTCTAGTTACCCCTTAGCACGTAAAGGAATATTATTTGGGGGTCCAGCCATGGAGAAGAGTTTAGACACTAGGATAAGATAAGGAACACACCCATTATAAAGAAATCACATTAGGATTCTCTTTTTAAGCTGTTCCTTAAAACACTAGTGCTTAGGAAATCTATTGGAGGCAGAAGCAGTCAAGGGTAGCCTAGGGTTAGGGTTAGGCTTAGGGTTAGGCTTCGGGTACGGCTTAGGGTACGGGTTCGGGGAGGGCTTCGGGTACGGCGTAGGGTATGGGTTAGGGTTAGGGTTAGGGTTAGTGTTAGGGTTAGGGCTCGGTTTAGGGTACGGGTTAGGATTAGGGTACGTGTTAGGGTAAGGGTAGGGATTAGGGTTAGGGTACGCGTTAGGGTTAGGGTAGTGATTAAACCTATCCCACTCTCTCGATACCCCTTAGCACATAAAAGAATATTATTTGGGGGTCCAGCCATGGAGAAGAGTTTAGACACTAGGATTAGATAAGGAACCACCCATTATAAAGAAATCACATTAGGATTCTCTTTTTAAGCTGTTCCTTAAAACACTAGTGCTTAGGAAATCTATTGGAGGCAGAAGCAGTCAAGGGTAGCCTAGGGTTAGGGTTAGGCTTAGGGTTAGGCTTAGGGTACGGCTTAGGGTACGGGTTCGGGGAGGGCTTCGGGTACGGCGTAGGGTATGGGTTAGGGTTAGGGTTAGGGTTAGTGTTAGGGTTAGGGCTCGGTTTAGGGTACGGGTTAGGATTAGGGTACGTGTTAGGGTTAGGGTAGGGGTTAGGGTTAGGGTACGCGTTAAGGTTAGGGTAGTTATTAAACCTATCCCACTCTCTAGATACCCCTTAGCACGTAAAGGAATATTATTAGGGGGTCCAGCCATGGAGAAGAGTTTAGACACTAAGATAATATAAGGAACACACACATTATAAAGAAATCACATTAGGATTCTCTTTTTAAGCTGTTCCTTAAAACACTAGTGCTTAGGAAATCTATTGGAGGCAGAAGCAGTCAAGGGTAGCCTAGGTTTAGGGTTAGGCTTACGGTTAGGCTTAGGGTACGGCTTAGGGTACGTGTTCGGGGAGGGCTTCGGGTACGGCGTAGGGTATGGGTTACGGTTAGGGTTAGGGTTAGTGTTAGGGTTAGGGCTCGGTTTAGGGAACGGGTTAGGATTAGGGTACATGTTAGGGTTAGGGTAGGGGTTAGGGTTAGGGTACGCGTTACGGTTAGGGTAGTTATTAAACCTATCCCACTCTCTAGATACCCCTTAGCACGTAAAGGAATATTATTAGGGGGTCCAGCCATGGAGAAGAGTTTAGACACTAAGATAATATAAGGAACACACACATTATAAAGAAATCACATTAGGATTCTCTTTTTAAGCTGTTCCTTAAAACACTAGTGCTTAGGAAATCTATTGGAGGCAGAAGCAGTCAAGGGTAGCCTAGGGTTAGGGTTAGGCTTACGGTTAGGCTTAGGGTACGGCTTAGGGTACGTGTTCGGGGAGGGCTTCGGGTACGGCGTAGGGTATGGGTTACGGTTAGGGTTAGGGTTAGTGTTAGGGTTAGGGCTCGGTTTAGGGAACGGGTTAGGATTAGGGTACATGTTAGGGTTAGGGTAGGGGTTAGGGTTAGGGTACGCGTTACGGTTAGGGTAGTTATTAAACCTATCCCACTCTCTAGATACCCCTTAGCACGTAAAGGAATATTATTTGGGGGTCCAGCCATGGAGAAGAGTTTAGACACTAAGATAATATAAGGAACACACACATTATAAAGAAATCACATTAGGATTCTCTTTTTAAGCTGTTCCTTAAAACACTAGTGCTTAGGAAATCTATTGGAGGCAGAAGCAGTCAAGGGTAGCCTAGGGTTAGGGTTAGGCTTAGGGTTAGGCTTAGGGTACGGCTTAGGGTACGGGTTCGGGGAGGGCTTCGGGCACGGCGTAGGGTATGGGTTAGGGTTAGGGTTAGGGTTAGTGTTAGGGTTAGGGCTCGGTTTAGGGTACGGGTTAGGATTAGGGTACGTGTTAGGGTTAGGGTAGGGGTTAGCGTTAGGGTACGCGTTAGGGTTAGGGTAGTTATTAAACCTATCCCACTCTCTAGTTACCCCTTAGCACGTAAAGGAATATTATTTGGGGGTCCAGCCATGGAGAAGAGTTTAGACACTAGGATAAGATAAGGAACACACCCATTATAAAGAAATCACATTAGGATTCTCTTTTTAAGCTGTTCCTTAAAACACTAGTGCTTAGGAAATCTATTGGAGGCAGAAGCAGTCAAGGGTAGCCTAGGGTTAGGGTTAGGCTTAGGGTTAGGCTTCGGGTACGGCTTAGGGTACGGGTTCGGGGAGGGCTTCGGGTACGGCGTAGGGTATGGGTTAGGGTTAGGGTTAGGGTTAGTGTTAGGGTTAGGGCTCGGTTTAGGGTACGGGTTAGGATTAGGGTACGTGTTAGGGTAAGGGTAGGGATTAGGGTTAGGGTACGCGTTAGGGTTAGGGTAGTGATTAAACCTATCCCACTCTCTCGATACCCCTTAGCACATAAAAGAATATTATTTGGGGGTCCAGCCATGGAGAAGAGTTTAGACACTAGGATTAGATAAGGAACCACCCATTATAAAGAAATCACATTAGGATTCTCTTTTTAAGCTGTTCCTTAAAACACTAGTGCTTAGGAAATCTATTGGAGGCAGAAGCAGTCAAGGGTAGCCTAGGGTTAGGGTTAGGCTTAGGGTTAGGCTTAGGGTACGGCTTAGGGTACGGGTTCGGGGAGGGCTTCGGGTACGGCGTAGGGTATGGGTTAGGGTTAGGGTTAGGGTTAGTGTTAGGGTTAGGGCTCGGTTTAGGGTACGGGTTAGGATTAGGGTACGTGTTAGGGTTAGGGTAGGGGTTAGGGTTAGGGTACGCGTTACGGTTAGGGTAGTTATTAAACCTATCCCACTCTCTAGATACCCCTTAGCACGTAAAGGAATATTATTTGGGGGTCCAGCCATGGAGAAGAGTTTAGACACTAAGATAATATAAGGAACACACACATTATAAAGAAATCACATTAGGATTCTCTTTTTAAGCTGTTCCTTAAAACACTAGTGCTTAGGAAATCTATTGGAGGCAGAAGCAGTCAAGGGTAGCCTAGGGTTAGGGTTAGGCTTAGGGTTAGGCTTAGGGTACGGCTTAGGGTACGGGTTCGGGGAGGGCTTCGGGTACGGCGTAGGGTATGGGTTCGGGTTAAGGTCAGGGTTAGTGTTAGGGTTAGGGCTCGGTTTAGGGTACGGGTTAAGATTAGGGTACGTGTTAGGGTTAGGGTAGGGGTTAGCGTTAGGGTACGCGTTAGGGTTAGGTTCGTTATTAAACCTATCCCACTCTCTAGTTACCCCTTAGCACGTAAAGGAATATTATTTGGGGGTCCAGCCATGGAGAAGAGTTTAGACACTAGGATAAGATAAGGAACACACCCATTATAAAGAAATCACATTAGGATTCTCTTTTTAAGCTGTTCCTTAAAACACTAGTGCTTAGGAAATCTATTGGAGGCAGAAGCAGTCAAGGGTAGCCTAGGGTTAGGGTTAGGCTTAGGGTTAGGCTTAGGGTACGGCTTAGGGTACGGGTTCGGGGAGGGCTTCGGGTACGGCGTAGGGTATGGGTTAGGGTTAGGGTTAGGGTGAGTGTTAGGGTTAGGGCTTGGTTTAGGGTACGGGTTAGGATTAGGGTTCGTGTTAGGGTTAGGGTAGGGGTTAGGGTTAGGGTACGTGTTACGGATAGGGTAGTTATTAAACCTATCCCACTCTCTAGTTACCCCTTAGCACGTAAAGGAATATTATTTGGGGGTCCAGCCATGGAGAAGAGTTTAGACACTAGGATAAGATAAGGAACACACCCATTATAAAGAAATCACATTAGGATTCTCTTTTTAAGCTGTTCCTTAAAACACTAGTGCTTAGGAAATCTATTGGAGGCAGAAGCAGTCAAGGGTAGCCTAGGGTTAGGGTTAGGCTTAGGGTTAGGCTTCGGGTACGGCTTAGGGTACGGGTTCGGGGAGGGCTTCGGGTACGGCGTAGGGTATGGGTTAGGGTTAGGGTTAGGGTTAGTGTTAGGGTTAGGGCTCGGTTTAGGGTACGGGTTAGGATTAGGGTACGTGTTAGGGTTAGGGTAGGGGTTAGGGTTAGGGTACGCGTTAAGGTTAGGGTAGTTATTAAACCTATCCCACTCTCTAGATACCCCTTAGCACGTAAAGGAATATTATTAGGGGGTCCAGCCATGGAGAAGAGTTTAGACACTAAGATAATATAAGGAACACACACATTATAAAGAAATCACATTAGGATTCTCTTTTTAAGCTGTTCCTTAAAACACTAGTGCTTAGGAAATCTATTGGAGGCAGAAGCAGTCAAGGGTAGCCTAGGTTTAGGGTTAGGCTTACGGTTAGGCTTAGGGTACGGCTTAGGGTACGTGTTCGGGGAGGGCTTCGGGTACGGCGTAGGGTATGGGTTACGGTTAGGGTTAGGGTTAGTGTTAGGGTTAGGGCTCGGTTTAGGGTACATGTTAGGGTTAGGGTAGGGGTTAGGGTTAGGGTACGCGTTACGGTTAGGGTAGTTATTAAACCTATCCCACTCTCTAGATACCCCTTAGCACGTAAAGGAATATTATTTGGGGGTCCAGCCATGGAGAAGAGTTTAGACACTAAGATAATATAAGGAACACACACATTATAAAGAAATAACATTAGGATTCTCTTTTTAAGCTGTTCCTTAAAACACTAGTGCTTAGGAAATCTATTGGAGGTAGAAGCAGTCAAGGGTAGCCTAGGGTTAGGGTTAGGCTTAGGGTTAGGCTTAGGGTACGGCTTAGGGTACTGGTTCGGGGAGGGCTTCGGGTACGGCGTAGGGTATGGGTTAGGGTTAAGGTCAGGGATAGTGTTAGGGTTAGGGCTCGGTTTAGGGTACGGGTTAAGATTAGGGTACGTGTTAGGGTTAGGGTAGGGGTTAGCGTTAGGGTACGCGTTAGGGTTAGGTTCGTTATTAAACCTATCCCACTCTCTAGTTACCCCTTAGCACGTAAAGGAATATTATTTGGGGGTCCAGCCATGGAGAAGAGTTTAGACACTAGGATAAGATAAGGAACACACCCATTATAAAGAAATCACATTAGGATTCTCTTTTTAAGCTGTTCCTTAAAACACTAGTGCTTAGGAAATCTATTGGAGGCAGAAGCAGTCAAGGGTAGCCTAGGGTTAGGGTTAGGCTTAGGGTTAGGCTTAGGGTACGGCTTAGGGTACGGGTTCGGGGAGGGCTTCGGGTACGGCGTAGGGTATGGGTTAGGGTTAGGGTTAGGGTGAGTGTTAGGGTTAGGGCTTGGTTTAGGGTACGGGTTAGGATTAGGGTTCGTGTTAGGGTTAGGGTAGGGGTTAGGGTTAGGGTACGTGTTACGGATAGGGTAGTTATTAAACCTATCCCACTCTCTAGTTACCCCTTAGCACGTAAAGGAATATTATTTGGGGGTCCAGCCATGGAGAAGAGTTTAGACACTAGGATAAGATAAGGAACACACCCATTATAAAGAAATCACATTAGGATTCTCTTTTTAAGCTGTTCCTTAAAACACTAGTGCTTAGGAAATCTATTGGAGGCAGAAGCAGTCAAGGGTAGCCTAGGGTTAGGGTTAGGCTTAGGGTTAGGCTTAGGGTACGGCTTAGGGTACGGGTTCGGGGAGGGCTTCGGGCACGGCGTAGGGTATGGGTTAGGGTTAGGGTTAGGGTTAGTGTTAGGGTTAGGGCTCGGTTTAGGGTACGGGTTAGGATTAGGGTACGTGTTAGGGTTAGGGTAGGGTTTCGCGTTAGGGTACGCGTTAGGGTTAGGGTAGTTATTAAACCTATCCCACTCTCTAGTTACCCCTTAGCACGTAAAGGAATATTATTTGGGGGTCCAGCCATGGAGAAGAGTTTAGACACTAGGATAAGATAAGGATCACACACATTATAAAGAAATCACATTAGGATTCTCTTTTTAAGCTGTTCCTTAAAACACTAGTGCTTAGGAAATCTATTGGAGGCAGAAGCAGTCAAGGGTAGCCTAGGGTTAGGGTTAGGCTTAGGGTTAGGCTTCGGGTACGGCTTAGGGTACGGGTTCGGGGAGGGCTTCGGGTACGGCGTAGGGTATGGGTTAGGGTTAGGGTTAGGGTTAGTGTTAGGGTTAGGGCTCGGTTTAGGGTACGGGTTAGGATTAGGGTACGTGTTAGGGTAAGGGTAGGGGTTAGGGTTAGGGTACGCGTTACGGTTAGGGTAGTGATTAAACCTATCCCACTCTCTAGTTACCCCTTAGCACGTAAAGGAATATTATTTGGGGGTCCAGCCATGGAGAAGAGTTTAGACACTAGGATAAGATAAGGAACACACACATTATAAAGAAATCACATTAGGATTCTCTTTTTAAGCTGTTCCTTAAAACACTAGTGCTTAGGAAATCTATTGGAGGCAGAAGCAGTCAAGGGTAGCCTAGGGTTAGGGTTAGGCTTAGGGTTAGGCTTCGGGTACGGCTTAGGGTACGGGTTCGGGGAGGGCTTCGGGTACGGCGTAGGGTATGGGTTAGGGTTAGGGTTAGGGTTAGTGTTAGGGTTAGGGCTCGGTTTAGGGTACGGGTTAGGATTAGGGTACGTGTTAGGGTAAGGGTAGGGATTAGGGTTAGGCTACGCGTTAGGGTTAGGGTAGTGATTAAACCTATCCCACTCTCTCGATACCCCTTAGCACATAAAAGAATATTATTTGGGGGTCCAGCCATGGAGAAGAGTTTAGACACTAGGATTAGATAAGGAACACACCCATTATAAAGAAATCACATTAGGATTCTCTTTTTAAGCTGTTCCTTAAAACACTAGTGCTTAGGAAATCTACTGGAGGCAGAAGCAGTCAAGGGTAGCCTAGGGTTAGGGTTAGGCTTAGGGTTAGGCTTAGGGTACGGCTTAGGGTACGGGTTCGGGGAGGGCTTCGGGTACGGCGTAGGGTATGGGTTAGGGTTAGGGTTAGGGTTAGTGTTAGGGTTAGGGCTCGGTTTAGGGTACGGGTTAGGATTAGCGTACGTGTTAGGGTTAGGGTAGGGGTTAGGGTTAGGGTACGCGTTAGGGTTAGGGTAGTTATTAAACCTATCCCACTCTCTAGATACCCCTTAGCACGTAAAGGAATATTATTAGGGGGTCCAGCCATGGAGAAGAGTTTAGACACTAAGATAATATAAGGAACACACACATTATAAAGAAATCACATTAGGATTCTCTTTTTAAGCTGTTCCTTAAAACACTAGTGCTTAGGAAATCTATTGGAGGCAGAAGCAGTCAAGGGTAGCCTAGGGTTAGGGTTAGGCTTACGGTTAGGCTTAGGGTACGGCTTAGGGTACGTGTTCGGGGAGGGCTTCGGGTACGGCGTAGGGTATGGGTTACGGTTAGGGTTAGGGTTAGTGTTAGGGTTAGGGCTCGGTTTAGGGAACGGGTTAGGATTAGGGTACATGTTAGGGTTAGGGTAGGGGTTAGGGTTAGGGTACGCGTTACGGTTAGGGTAGTTATTAAACCTATCCCACTCTCTAGATACCCCTTAGCACGTAAAGGAATATTATTTGGGGGTCCAGCCATGGAGAAGAGTTTAGACACTAAGATAATATAAGGAACACACACATTATAAAGAAATCACATTAGGATTCTCTTTTTAAGCTGTTCCTTAAAACACTAGTGCTTAGGAAATCTATTGGAGGCAGAAGCAGTCAAGGGTAGCCTAGGGTTAGGGTTAGGCTTAGGGTTAGGCTTAGGGTACGGCTTAGGGTACGGGTTCGGGGAGGGCTTCGGGTACGGCGTAGGGTATGGGTTCGGGTTAAGGTCAGGGTTAGTGTTAGGGTTAGGGCTCGGTTTAGGGTACGGGTTAAGATTAGGGTACGTGTTAGGGTTAGGGTAGGGGTTAGCGTTAGGGTACGCGTTAGGGTTAGGTTCGTTATTAAACCTATCCCACTCTCTAGTTACCCCTTAGCACGTAAAGGAATATTATTTGGGGGTCCAGCCATGGAGAAGAGTTTAGACACTAGGATAAGATAAGGAACACACCCATTATAAAGAAATCACATTAGGATTCTCTTTTTAAGCTGTTCCTTAAAACACTAGTGCTTAGGAAATCTATTGGAGGCAGAAGCAGTCAAGGGTAGCCTAGGGTTAGGGTTAGGCTTAGGGTTAGGCTTAGGGTACGGCTTAGGGTACGGGTTCGGGGAGGGCTTCGGGTACGGCGTAGGGTATGGGTTAGGGTTAGGGTTAGGGTGAGTGTTAGGGTTAGGGCTTGGTTTAGGGTACGGGTTAGGATTAGGGTTCGTGTTAGGGTTAGGGTAGGGGTTAGGGTTAGGGTACGTGTTACGGATAGGGTAGTTATTAAACCTATCCCACTCTCTAGTTACCCCTTAGCACGTAAAGGAATATTATTTGGGGGTCCAGCCATGGAGAAGAGTTTAGACACTAGGATAAGATAAGGAACACACCCATTATAAAGAAATCACATTAGGATTCTCTTTTTAAGCTGTTCCTTAAAACACTAGTGCTTAGGAAATCTATTGGAGGCAGAAGCAGTCAAGGGTAGCCTAGGGTTAGGGTTAGGCTTAGGGTTAGGCTTCGGGTACGGCTTAGGGTACGGGTTCGGGGAGGGCTTCGGGTACGGCGTAGGGTATGGGTTAGGGTTAGGGTTAGGGTTAGTGTTAGGGTTAGGGCTCGGTTTAGGGTACGGGTTAGGATTAGGGTACGTGTTAGGGTAAGGGTAGGGATTAGGGTTACGGTACGCGTTAGGGTTAGGGTAGTGATTAAACCTATCCCACTCTCTCGATACCCCTTAGCACATAAAAGAATATTATTTGGGGGTCCAGCCATGGAGAAGAGTTTAGACACTAGGATTAGATAAGGAACCACCCATTATAAAGAAATCACATTAGGATTCTCTTTTTAAGCTGTTCCTTAAAACACTAGTGCTTAGGAAATCTATTGGAGGCAGAAGCAGTCAAGGGTAGCCTAGGGTTAGGGTTAGGCTTAGGGTTAGGCTTAGGGTACGGCTTAGGGTACGGGTTCGGGGAGGGCTTCGGGTACGGCGTAGGGTATGGGTTAGGGTTAGGGTTAGGGTTAGTGTTAGGGTTAGGGCTCGGTTTAGGGTACGGGTTAGGATTAGGGTACGTGTTAGGGTTAGGGTAGGGGTTAGGGTTAGGGTACGCGTTACGGTTAGGGTAGTTATTAAACCTATCCCACTCTCTAGATACCCCTTAGCACGTAAAGGAATATTATTTGGGGGTCCAGCCATGGAGAAGAGTTTAGACACTAAGATAATATAAGGAACACACACATTATAAAGAAATCACATTAGGATTCTCTTTTTAAGCTGTTCCTTAAAACACTAGTGCTTAGGAAATCTATTGGAGGCAGAAGCAGTCAAGGGTAGCCTAGGGTTAGGGTTAGGCTTAGGGTTAGGCTTAGGGTACGGCTTAGGGTACGGGTTCGGGGAGGGCTTCGGGTACGGCGTAGGGTATGGGTTCGGGTTAAGGTCAGGGTTAGTGTTAGGGTTAGGGCTCGGTTTAGGGTACGGGTTAAGATTAGGGTACGTGTTAGGGTTAGGGTAGGGGTTAGCGTTAGGGTACGCGTTAGGGTTAGGTTCGTTATTAAACCTATCCCACTCTCTAGTTACCCCTTAGCACGTAAAGGAATATTATTTGGGGGTCCAGCCATGGAGAAGAGTTTAGACACTAGGATAAGATAAGGAACACACCCATTATAAAGAAATCACATTAGGATTCTCTTTTTAAGCTGTTCCTTAAAACACTAGTGCTTAGGAAATCTATTGGAGGCAGAAGCAGTCAAGGGTAGCCTAGGGTTAGGGTTAGGCTTAGGGTTAGGCTTAGGGTACGGCTTAGGGTACGGGTTCGGGGAGGGCTTCGGGTACGGCGTAGGGTATGGGTTAGGGTTAGGGTTAGGGTGAGTGTTAGGGTTAGGGCTTGGTTTAGGGTACGGGCTAGGATTAGGGTTCGTGTTAGGGTTAGGGTAGGGGTTAGGGTTAGGGTACGTGTTACGGATAGGGTAGTTATTAAACCTATCCCACTCTCTAGTTACCCCTTAGCACGTAAAGGAATATTATTTGGGGGTCCAGCCATGGAGAAGAGTTTAGACACTAGGATAAGATAAGGAACACACCCATTATAAAGAAATCACATTAGGATTCTCTTTTTAAGCTGTTCCTTAAAACACTAGTGCTTAGGAAATCTATTGGAGGCAGAAGCAGTCAAGGGTAGCCTAGGGTTAGGGTTAGGCTTAGGGTTAGGCTTCGGGTACGGCTTAGGGTACGGGTTCGGGGAGGGCTTCGGGTACGGCGTAGGGTATGGGTTAGGGTTAGGGTTAGGGTTAGTGTTAGGGTTAGGGCTCGGTTTAGGGTACGGGTTAGGATTAGGGTACGTGTTAGGGTAAGGGTAGGGATTAGGGTTAGGGTACGCGTTAGGGTTAGGGTAGTGATTAAACCTATCCCACTCTCTCGATACCCCTTAGCACATAAAAGAATATTATTTGGGGGTCCAGCCATGGAGAAGAGTTTAGACACTAGGATTAGATAAGGAACCACCCATTATAAAGAAATCACATTAGGATTCTCTTTTTAAGCTGTTCCTTAAAACACTAGTGCTTAGGAAATCTATTGGAGGCAGAAGCAGTCAAGGGTAGCCTAGGGTTAGGGTTAGGCTTAGGGTTAGGCTTAGGGTACGGCTTAGGGTACGGGTTCGGGGAGGGCTTCGGGTACGGCGTAGGGTATGGGTTAGGGTTAGGGTTAGGGTTAGTGTTAGGGTTAGGGCTCGGTTTAGGGTACGGGTTAGGATTAGGGTACGTGTTAGGGTTAGGGTAGGGGTTAGGGTTAGGGTACGCGTTAAGGTTAGGGTAGTTATTAAACCTATCCCACTCTCTAGATACCCCTTAGCACGTAAAGGAATATTATTAGGGGGTCCAGCCATGGAGAAGAGTTTAGACACTAAGATAATATAAGGAACACACACATTATAAAGAAATCACATTAGGATTCTCTTTTTAAGCTGTTCCTTAAAACACTAGTGCTTAGGAAATCTATTGGAGGCAGAAGCAGTCAAGGGTAGCCTAGGTTTAGGGTTAGGCTTACGGTTAGGCTTAGGGTACGGCTTAGGGTACGTGTTCGGGGAGGGCTTCGGGTACGGCGTAGGGTATGGGTTACGGTTAGGGTTAGGGTTAGTGTTAGGGTTAGGGCTCGGTTTAGGGAACGGGTTAGGATTAGGGTACATGTTAGGGTTAGGGTAGGGGTTAGGGTTAGGGTACGCGTTACGGTTAGGGTAGTTATTAAACCTATCCCACTCTCTAGATACCCCTTAGCACGTAAAGGAATATTATTTGGGGGTCCAGCCATGGAGAAGAGTTTAGACACTAAGATAATATAAGGAACACACACATTATAAAGAAATAACATTAGGATTCTCTTTTTAAGCTGTTCCTTAAAACACTAGTGCTTAGGAAATCTATTGGAGGTAGAAGCAGTCAAGGGTAGCCTAGGGTTAGGGTTAGGCTTAGGGTTAGGCTTAGGGTACTGGTTCGGGGAGGGCTTCGGGTACGGCGTAGGGTATGGGTTAGGGTTAAGGTCAGGGTTAGTGTTAGGGTTAGGGCTCGGTTTAGGGTACGGGTTAAGATTAGGGTACGTGTTAGGGTTAGGGTAGGGGTTAGCGTTAGGGTACGCGTTAGGGTTAGGTTCGTTATTAAACCTATCCCACTCTCTAGTTACCCCTTAGCACGTAAAGGAATATTATTTGGGGGTCCAGCCATGGAGAAGAGTTTAGACACTAGGATAAGATAAGGAACACACCCATTATAAAGAAATCACATTAGGATTCTCTTTTTAAGCTGTTCCTTAAAACACTAGTGCTTAGGAAATCTATTGGAGGCAGAAGCAGTCAAGGGTAGCCTAGGGTTAGGGTTAGGCTTAGGGTTAGGCTTAGGGTACGGCTTAGGGTACGGGTTCGGGGAGGGCTTCGGGTACGGCGTAGGGTATGGGTTAGGGTTAGGGTTAGGGTGAGTGTTAGGGTTAGGGCTTGGTTTAGGGTACGGGTTAGGATTAGGGTTCGTGTTAGGGTTAGGGTAGGGGTTAGGGTTAGGGTACGTGTTACGGATAGGGTAGTTATTAAACCTATCCCACTCTCTAGTTACCCCTTAGCACGTAAAGGAATATTATTTGGGGGTCCAGCCATGGAGAAGAGTTTAGACACTAGGATAAGATAAGGAACACACCCATTATAAAGAAATCACATTAGGATTCTCTTTTTAAGCTGTTCCTTAAAACACTAGTGCTTAGGAAATCTATTGGAGGCAGAAGCAGTCAAGGGTAGCCTAGGGTTAGGGTTAGGCTTAGGGTTAGGCTTCGGGTACGGCTTAGGGTACGGGTTCGGGGAGGGCTTCGGGTACGGCGTAGGGTATGGGTTAGGGTTAGGGTTAGGGTTAGTGTTAGGGTTAGGGCTCGGTTTAGGGTACGGGTTAGGATTAGGGTACGTGTTAGGGTAAGGGTAGGGATTAGGGTTACGGTACGCGTTAGGGTTAGGGTAGTGATTAAACCTATCCCACTCTCTCGATACCCCTTAGCACATAAAAGAATATTATTTGGGGGTCCAGCCATGGAGAAGAGTTTAGACACTAGGATTAGATAAGGAACCACCCATTATAAAGAAATCACATTAGGATTCTCTTTTTAAGCTGTTCCTTAAAACACTAGTGCTTAGGAAATCTATTGGAGGCAGAAGCAGTCAAGGGTAGCCTAGGGTTAGGGTTAGGCTTAGGGTTAGGCTTAGGGTACGGCTTAGGGTACGGGTTCGGGGAGGGCTTCGGGTACGGCGTAGGGTATGGGTTAGGGTTAGGGTTAGGGTTAGTGTTAGGGTTAGGGCTCGGTTTAGGGTACGGGTTAGGATTAGGGTACGTGTTAGGGTTAGGGTAGGGGTTAGGGTTAGGGTACGCGTTACGGTTAGGGTAGTTATTAAACCTATCCCACTCTCTAGATACCCCTTAGCACGTAAAGGAATATTATTTGGGGGTCCAGCCATGGAGAAGAGTTTAGACACTAAGATAATATAAGGAACACACACATTATAAAGAAATCACATTAGGATTCTCTTTTTAAGCTGTTCCTTAAAACACTAGTGCTTAGGAAATCTATTGGAGGCAGAAGCAGTCAAGGGTAGCCTAGGGTTAGGGTTAGGCTTAGGGTTAGGCTTAGGGTACGGCTTAGGGTACGGGTTCGGGGAGGGCTTCGGGTACGGCGTAGGGTATGGGTTCGGGTTAAGGTCAGGGTTAGTGTTAGGGTTAGGGCTCGGTTTAGGGTACGGGTTAAGATTAGGGTACGTGTTAGGGTTAGGGTAGGGGTTAGCGTTAGGGTACGCGTTAGGGTTAGGTTCGTTATTAAACCTATCCCACTCTCTAGTTACCCCTTAGCACGTAAAGGAATATTATTTGGGGGTCCAGCCATGGAGAAGAGTTTAGACACTAGGATAAGATAAGGAACACACCCATTATAAAGAAATCACATTAGGATTCTCTTTTTAAGCTGTTCCTTAAAACACTAGTGCTTAGGAAATCTATTGGAGGCAGAAGCAGTCAAGGGTAGCCTAGGGTTAGGGTTAGGCTTAGGGTTAGGCTTAGGGTACGGCTTAGGGTACGGGTTCGGGGAGGGCTTCGGGTACGGCGTAGGGTATGGGTTAGGGTTAGGGTTAGGGTGAGTGTTAGGGTTAGGGCTTGGTTTAGGGTACGGGTTAGGATTAGGGTTCGTGTTAGGGTTAGGGTAGGGGTTAGGGTTAGGGTACGTGTTACGGATAGGGTAGTTATTAAACCTATCCCACTCTCTAGTTACCCCTTAGCACGTAAAGGAATATTATTTGGGGGTCCAGCCATGGAGAAGAGTTTAGACACTAGGATAAGATAAGGAACACACCCATTATAAAGAAATCACATTAGGATTCTCTTTTTAAGCTGTTCCTTAAAACACTAGTGCTTAGGAAATCTATTGGAGGCAGAAGCAGTCAAGGGTAGCCTAGGGTTAGGGTTAGGCTTAGGGTTAGGCTTCGGGTACGGCTTAGGGTACGGGTTCGGGGAGGGCTTCGGGTACGGCGTAGGGTATGGGTTAGGGTTAGGGTTAGGGTTAGTGTTAGGGTTAGGGCTCGGTTTAGGGTACGGGTTAGGATTAGGGTACGTGTTAGGGTAAGGGTAGGGATTAGGGTTAGGGTACGCGTTAGGGTTAGGGTAGTGATTAAACCTATCCCACTCTCTCGATACCCCTTAGCACATAAAAGAATATTATTTGGGGGTCCAGCCATGGAGAAGAGTTTAGACACTAGGATTAGATAAGGAACCACCCATTATAAAGAAATCACATTAGGATTCTCTTTTTAAGCTGTTCCTTAAAACACTAGTGCTTAGGAAATCTATTGGAGGCAGAAGCAGTCAAGGGTAGCCTAGGGTTAGGGTTAGGCTTAGGGTTAGGCTTAGGGTACGGCTTAGGGTACGGGTTCGGGGAGGGCTTCGGGTACGGCGTAGGGTATGGGTTAGGGTTAGGGTTAGGGTTAGTGTTAGGGTTAGGGCTCGGTTTAGGGTACGGGTTAGGATTAGGGTACGTGTTAGGGTTAGGGTAGGGGTTAGGGTTAGGGTACGTGTTAAGGTTAGGGTAGTTATTAAACCTATCCCACTCTCTAGATACCCCTTAGCACGTAAAGGAATATTATTAGGGGGTCCAGCCATGGAGAAGAGTTTAGACACTAAGATAATATAAGGAACACACACATTATAAAGAAATCACATTAGGATTCTCTTTTTAAGCTGTTCCTTAAAACACTAGTGCTTAGGAAATCTATTGGAGGCAGAAGCAGTCAAGGGTAGCCTAGGTTTAGGGTTAGGCTTACGGTTAGGCTTAGGGTACGGCTTAGGGTACGTGTTCGGGGAGGGCTTCGGGTACGGCGTAGGGTATGGGTTACGGTTAGGGTTAGGGTTAGTGTTAGGGTTAGGGCTCGGTTTAGGGAACGGGTTAGGATTAGGGTACATGTTAGGGTTAGGGTAGGGGTTAGGGTTAGGGTACGCGTTACGGTTAGGGTAGTTATTAAACCTATCCCACTCTCTAGATACCCCTTAGCACGTAAAGGAATATTATTTGGGGGTCCAGCCATGGAGAAGAGTTTAGACACTAAGATAATATAAGGAACACACACATTATAAAGAAATAACATTAGGATTCTCTTTTTAAGCTGTTCCTTAAAACACTAGTGCTTAGGAAATCTATTGGAGGTAGAAGCAGTCAAGGGTAGCCTAGGGTTAGGGTTAGGCTTAGGGTTAGGCTTAGGGTACTGGTTCGGGGAGGGCTTCGGGTACGGCGTAGGGTATGGGTTAGGGTTAAGGTCAGGGTTAGTGTTAGGGTTAGGGCTCGGTTTAGGGTACGGGTTAAGATTAGGGTACGTGTTAGGGTTAGGGTAGGGGTTAGCGTTAGGGTACGCGTTAGGGTTAGGTTCGTTATTAAACCTATCCCACTCTCTAGTTACCCCTTAGCACGTAAAGGAATATTATTTGGGGGTCCAGCCATGGAGAAGAGTTTAGACACTAGGATAAGATAAGGAACACACCCATTATAAAGAAATCACATTAGGATTCTCTTTTTAAGCTGTTCCTTAAAACACTAGTGCTTAGGAAATCTATTGGAGGCAGAAGCAGTCAAGGGTAGCCTAGGGTTAGGGTTAGGCTTAGGGTTAGGCTTAGGGTACGGCTTAGGGTACGGGTTCGGGGAGGGCTTCGGGTACGGCGTAGGGTATGGGTTAGGGTTAGGGTTAGGGTGAGTGTTAGGGTTAGGGCTTGGTTTAGGGTACGGGTTAGGATTAGGGTTCGTGTTAGGGTTAGGGTAGGGGTTAGGGTTAGGGTACGTGTTACGGATAGGGTAGTTATTAAACCTATCCCACTCTCTAGTTACCCCTTAGCACGTAAAGGAATATTATTTGGGGGTCCAGCCATGGAGAAGAGTTTAGACACTAGGATAAGATAAGGAACACACCCATTATAAAGAAATCACATTAGGATTCTCTTTTTAAGCTGTTCCTTAAAACACTAGTGCTTAGGAAATCTATTGGAGGCAGAAGCAGTCAAGGGTAGCCTAGGGTTAGGGTTAGGCTTAGGGTTAGGCTTAGGGTACGGCTTAGGGTACGGGTTCGGGGAGGGCTTCGGGCACGGCGTAGGGTATGGGTTAGGGTTAGGGTTAGGGTTAGTGTTAGGGTTAGGGCTCGGTTTAGGGTACGGGTTAGGATTAGGGTACGTGTTAGGGTAAGGGTAGGGGTTAGGGTTAGGGTACGCGTTAGGGTTAGGGTAGTGATTAAACCTATCCCACTCTCTAGTTAACCCTTAGCACGTAAAGGAATATTATTTGGGGTTCCAGCCATGGAGAAGAGTTTAGACACTAGGATAAGATAAGGAACACACACATTATAAAGAAATCACATTAGGATTCTCTTTTTAAGCTGTTCCTTAAAACACTAGTGCTTAGGAAATCTATTGGAGGCAGAAGCAGTCAAGGGTAGCCTAGGGTTAGGGTTAGGCTTAGGGTTAGGCTTCGGGTACGGCTTAGGGTACGGGTTCGGGGAGGGCTTCGGGTACGGCGTAGGGTATGGGTTAGGGTTAGGGTTAGGGTTAGTGTTAGGGTTAGGGCTCGGTTTAGGGTACGGGTTAGGATTAGGGTACGTGTTAGGGTAAGGGTAGGGATTAGGGTTAGGCTACGCGTTAGGGTTAGGGTAGTGATTAAACCTATCCCACTCTCTCGATACCCCTTAGCACATAAAAGAATATTATTTGGGGGTCCAGCCATGGAGAAGAGTTTAGACACTAGGATTAGATAAGGAACACACCCATTATAAAGAAATCACATTAGGATTCTCTTTTTAAGCTGTTCCTTAAAACACTAGTGCTTAGGAAATCTATTGGAGGCAGAAGCAGTCAAGGGTAGCCTAGGGTTAGGGTTAGGCTTAGGGTTAGGCTTAGGGTACGGCTTAGGGTACGGGTTCGGGGAGGGCTTCGGGTACGGCGTAGGGTATGGGTTAGGGTTAGGGTTAGGGTTAGTGTTAGGGTTAGGGCTCGGTTTAGGGTACGGGTTAGGATTAGCGTACGTGTTAGGGTTAGGGTAGGGGTTAGGGTTAGGGTACGCGTTAGGGTTAGGGTAGTTATTAAACCTATCCCACTCTCTAGATACCCCTTAGCACGTAAAGGAATATTATTAGGGGGTCCAGCCATGGAGAAGAGTTTAGACACTAAGATAATATAAGGAACACACACATTATAAAGAAATCACATTAGGATTCTCTTTTTAAGCTGTTCCTTAAAACACTAGTGCTTAGGAAATCTATTGGAGGCAGAAGCAGTCAAGGGTAGCCTAGGGTTAGGGTTAGGCTTACGGTTAGGCTTAGGGTACGGCTTAGGGTACGTGTTCGGGGAGGGCTTCGGGTACGGCGTAGGGTATGGGTTACGGTTAGGGTTAGGGTTAGTGTTAGGGTTAGGGCTCGGTTTAGGGAACGGGTTAGGATTAGGGTACATGTTAGGGTTAGGGTAGGGGTTAGGGTTAGGGTACGCGTTACGGTTAGGGTAGTTATTAAACCTATCCCACTCTCTAGATACCCCTTAGCACGTAAAGGAATATTATTTGGGGGTCCAGCCATGGAGAAGAGTTTAGACACTAAGATAATATAAGGAACACACACATTATAAAGAAATCACATTAGGATTCTCTTTTTAAGCTGTTCCTTAAAACACTAGTGCTTAGGAAATCTATTGGAGGCAGAAGCAGTCAAGGGTAGCCTAGGGTTAGGGTTAGGCTTAGGGTTAGGCTTAGGGTACGGCTTAGGGTACGGGTTCGGGGAGGGCTTCGGGCACGGCGTAGGGTATGGGTTAGGGTTAGGGTTAGGGTTAGTGTTAGGGTTAGGGCTCGGTTTAGGGTACGGGTTAGGATTAGGGTACGTGTTAGGGTTAGGGTAGGGGTTAGCGTTAGGGTACGCGTTAGGGTTAGGGTAGTTATTAAACCTATCCCACTCTCTAGTTACCCCTTAGCACGTAAAGGAATATTATTTGGGGGTCCAGCCATGGAGAAGAGTTTAGACACTAGGATAAGATAAGGAACACACCCATTATAAAGAAATCACATTAGGATTCTCTTTTTAAGCTGTTCCTTAAAACACTAGTGCTTAGGAAATCTATTGGAGGCAGAAGCAGTCAAGGGTAGCCTAGGGTTAGGGTTAGGCTTAGGGTTAGGCTTCGGGTACGGCTTAGGGTACGGGTTCGGGGAGGGCTTCGGGTACGGCGTAGGGTATGGGTTAGGGTTAGGGTTAGGGTTAGTGTTAGGGTTAGGGCTCGGTTTAGGGTACGGGTTAGGATTAGGGTACGTGTTAGGGTAAGGGTAGGGATTAGGGTTAGGGTACGCGTTAGGGTTAGGGTAGTGATTAAACCTATCCCACTCTCTCGATACCCCTTAGCACATAAAAGAATATTATTTGGGGGTCCAGCCATGGAGAAGAGTTTAGACACTAGGATTAGATAAGGAACCACCCATTATAAAGAAATCACATTAGGATTCTCTTTTTAAGCTGTTCCTTAAAACACTAGTGCTTAGGAAATCTATTGGAGGCAGAAGCAGTCAAGGGTAGCCTAGGGTTAGGGTTAGGCTTAGGGTTAGGCTTAGGGTACGGCTTAGGGTACGGGTTCGGGGAGGGCTTCGGGTACGGCGTAGGGTATGGGTTAGGGTTAGGGTTAGGGTTAGTGTTAGGGTTAGGGCTCGGTTTAGGGTACGGGTTAGGATTAGGGTACGTGTTAGGGTTAGGGTAGGGGTTAGGGTTAGGGTACGCGTTACGGTTAGGGTAGTTATTAAACCTATCCCACTCTCTAGATACCCCTTAGCACGTAAAGGAATATTATTTGGGGGTCCAGCCATGGAGAAGAGTTTAGACACTAAGATAATATAAGGAACACACACATTATAAAGAAATCACATTAGGATTCTCTTTTTAAGCTGTTCCTTAAAACACTAGTGCTTAGGAAATCTATTGGAGGCAGAAGCAGTCAAGGGTAGCCTAGGGTTAGGGTTAGGCTTAGGGTTAGGCTTAGGGTACGGCTTAGGGTACGGGTTCGGGGAGGGCTTCGGGTACGGCGTAGGGTATGGGTTCGGGTTAAGGTCAGGGTTAGTGTTAGGGTTAGGGCTCGGTTTAGGGTACGGGTTAAGATTAGGGTACGTGTTAGGGTTAGGGTAGGGGTTAGCGTTAGGGTACGCGTTAGGGTTAGGTTCGTTATTAAACCTATCCCACTCTCTAGTTACCCCTTAGCACGTAAAGGAATATTATTTGGGGGTCCAGCCATGGAGAAGAGTTTAGACACTAGGATAAGATAAGGAACACACCCATTATAAAGAAATCACATTAGGATTCTCTTTTTAAGCTGTTCCTTAAAACACTAGTGCTTAGGAAATCTATTGGAGGCAGAAGCAGTCAAGGGTAGCCTAGGGTTAGGGTTAGGCTTAGGGTTAGGCTTAGGGTACGGCTTAGGGTACGGGTTCGGGGAGGGCTTCGGGTACGGCGTAGGGTATGGGTTAGGGTTAGGGTTAGGGTGAGTGTTAGGGTTAGGGCTTGGTTTAGGGTACAGGTTAGGATTAGGGTTCGTGTTAGGGTTAGGGTAGGGGTTAGGGTTAGGGTACGTGTTACGGATAGGGTAGTTATTAAACCTATCCCACTCTCTAGTTACCCCTTAGCACGTAAAGGAATATTATTTGGGGGTCCAGCCATGGAGAAGAGTTTAGACACTAGGATAAGATAAGGAACACACCCATTATAAAGAAATCACATTAGGATTCTCTTTTTAAGCTGTTCCTTAAAACACTAGTGCTTAGGAAATCTATTGGAGGCAGAAGCAGTCAAGGGTAGCCTAGGGTTAGGGTTAGGCTTAGGGTTAGGCTTCGGGTACGGCTTAGGGTACGGGTTTGGGGAGGGCTTCGGGTACGGCGTAGGGTATGGGTTAGGGTTAGGGTTAGGGTTAGTGTTAGGGTTAGGGCTCGGTTTAGGGTACGGGTTAGGATTAGGGTACGTGTTAGGGTAAGGGTAGGGATTAGGGTTAGGGTACGCGTTAGGGTTAGGGTAGTGATTAAACCTATCCCACTCTCTCGATACCCCTTAGCACATAAAAGAATATTATTTGGGGGTCCAGCCATGGAGAAGAGTTTAGACACTAGGATTAGATAAGGAACCACCCATTATAAAGAAATCACATTAGGATTCTCTTTTTAAGCTGTTCCTTAAAACACTAGTGCTTAGGAAATCTATTGGAGGCAGAAGCAGTCAAGGGTAGCCTAGGGTTAGGGTTAGGCTTAGGGTTAGGCTTAGGGTACGGCTTAGGGTACGGGTTCGGGGAGGGCTTCGGGTACGGCGTAGGGTATGGGTTAGGGTTAGGGTTAGGGTTAGTGTTAGGGTTAGGGCTCGGTTTAGGGTACGGGTTAGGATTAGGGTACGTGTTAGGGTTAGGGTAGGGGTTAGGGTTAGGGTACGCGTTAAGGTTAGGGTAGTTATTAAACCTATCCCACTCTCTAGATACCCCTTAGCACGTAAAGGAATATTATTAGGGGGTCCAGCCATGGAGAAGAGTTTAGACACTAAGATAATATAAGGAACACACACATTATAAAGAAATCACATTAGGATTCTCTTTTTAAGCTGTTCCTTAAAACACTAGTGCTTAGGAAATCTATTGGAGGCAGAAGCAGTCAAGGGTAGCCTAGGTTTAGGGTTAGGCTTACGGTTAGGCTTAGGGTACGGCTTAGGGTACGTGTTCGGGGAGGGCTTCGGGTACGGCGTAGGGTATGGGTTACGGTTAGGGTTAGGGTTAGTGTTAGGGTTAGGGCTCGGTTTAGGGAACGGGTTAGGATTAGGGTACATGTTAGGGTTAGGGTAGGGGTTAGGGTTAGGGTACGCGTTACGGTTAGGGTAGTTATTAAACCTATCCCACTCTCTAGATACCCCTTAGCACGTAAAGGAATATTATTAGGGGGTCCAGCCATGGAGAAGAGTTTAGACACTAAGATAATATAAGGAACACACACATTATAAAGAAATCACATTAGGATTCTCTTTTTAAGCTGTTCCTTAAAACACTAGTGCTTAGGAAATCTATTGGAGGCAGAAGCAGTCAAGGGTAGCCTAGGGTTAGGGTTAGGCTTACGGTTAGGCTTAGGGTACGGCTTAGGGTACGTGTTCGGGGAGGGCTTCGGGTACGGCGTAGGGTATGGGTTACGGTTAGGGTTAGGGTTAGTGTTAGGGTTAGGGCTCGGTTTAGGGAACGGGTTAGGATTAGGGTACATGTTAGGGTTAGGGTAGGGGTTAGGGTTAGGGTACGCGTTACGGTTAGGGTAGTTATTAAACCTATCCCACTCTCTAGATACCCCTTAGCACGTAAAGGAATATTATTTGGGGGTCCAGCCATGGAGAAGAGTTTAGACACTAAGATAATATAAGGAACACACACATTATAAAGAAATCACATTAGGATTCTCTTTTTAAGCTGTTCCTTAAAACACTAGTGCTTAGGAAATCTATTGGAGGCAGAAGCAGTCAAGGGTAGCCTAGGGTTAGGGTTAGGCTTAGGGTTAGGCTTAGGGTACGGCTTAGGGTACGGGTTCGGGGAGGGCTTCGGGCACGGCGTAGGGTATGGGTTAGGGTTAGGGTTAGGGTTAGTGTTAGGGTTAGGGCTCGGTTTAGGGTACGGGTTAGGATTAGGGTACGTGTTAGGGTTAGGGTAGGGGTTAGCGTTAGGGTACGCGTTAGGGTTAGGGTAGTTATTAAACCTATCCCACTCTCTAGTTACCCCTTAGCACGTAAAGGAATATTATTTGGGGGTCCAGCCATGGAGAAGAGTTTAGACACTAGGATAAGATAAGGAACACACCCATTATAAAGAAATCACATTAGGATTCTCTTTTTAAGCTGTTCCTTAAAACACTAGTGCTTAGGAAATCTATTGGAGGCAGAAGCAGTCAAGGGTAGCCTAGGGTTAGGGTTAGGCTTAGGGTTAGGCTTCGGGTACGGCTTAGGGTACGGGTTCGGGGAGGGCTTCGGGTACGGCGTAGGGTATGGGTTAGGGTTAGGGTTAGGGTTAGTGTTAGGGTTAGGGCTCGGTTTAGGGTACGGGTTAGGATTAGGGTACGTGTTAGGGTAAGGGTAGGGATTAGGGTTAGGGTACGCGTTAGGGTTAGGGTAGTGATTAAACCTATCCCACTCTCTCGATACCCCTTAGCACATAAAAGAATATTATTTGGGGGTCCAGCCATGGAGAAGAGTTTAGACACTAGGATTAGATAAGGAACCACCCATTATAAAGAAATCACATTAGGATTCTCTTTTTAAGCTGTTCCTTAAAACACTAGTGCTTAGGAAATCTATTGGAGGCAGAAGCAGTCAAGGGTAGCCTAGGGTTAGGGTTAGGCTTAGGGTTAGGCTTAGGGTACGGCTTAGGGTACGGGTTCGGGGAGGGCTTCGGGTACGGCGTAGGGTATGGGTTAGGGTTAGGGTTAGGGTTAGTGTTAGGGTTAGGGCTCGGTTTAGGGTACGGGTTAGGATTAGGGTACGTGTTAGGGTTAGGGTAGGGGTTAGGGTTAGGGTACGCGTTACGGTTAGGGTAGTTATTAAACCTATCCCACTCTCTAGATACCCCTTAGCACGTAAAGGAATATTATTAGGGGGTCCAGCCATGGAGAAGAGTTTAGACACTAAGATAATATAAGGAACACACACATTATAAAGAAATCACATTAGGATTCTCTTTTTAAGCTGTTCCTTAAAACACTAGTGCTTAGGAAATCTATTGGAGGCAGAAGCAGTCAAGGGTAGCCTAGGTTTAGGGTTAGGCTTACGGTTAGGCTTAGGGTACGGCTTAGGGTACGTGTTCGGGGAGGGCTTCGGGTACGGCGTAGGGTATGGGTTACGGTTAGGGTTAGGGTTAGTGTTAGGGTTAGGGCTCGGTTTAGGGAACGGGTTAGGATTAGGGTACATGTTAGGGTTAGGGTAGGGGTTAGGGTTAGGGTACGCGTTACGGTTAGGGTAGTTATTAAACCTATCCCACTCTCTAGATACCCCTTAGCACGTAAAGGAATATTATTAGGGGGTCCAGCCATGGAGAAGAGTTTAGACACTAAGATAATATAAGGAACACACACATTATAAAGAAATCACATTAGGATTCTCTTTTTAAGCTGTTCCTTAAAACACTAGTGCTTAGGAAATCTATTGGAGGCAGAAGCAGTCAAGGGTAGCCTAGGGTTAGGGTTAGGCTTACGGTTAGGCTTAGGGTACGGCTTAGGGTACGTGTTCGGGGAGGGCTTCGGGTACGGCGTAGGGTATGGGTTACGGTTAGGGTTAGGGTTAGTGTTAGGGTTAGGGCTCGGTTTAGGGAACGGGTTAGGATTAGGGTACATGTTAGGGTTAGGGTAGGGGTTAGGGTTAGGGTACGCGTTACGGTTAGGGTAGTTATTAAACCTATCCCACTCTCTAGATACCCCTTAGCACGTAAAGGAATATTATTTGGGGGTCCAGCCATGGAGAAGAGTTTAGACACTAAGATAATATAAGGAACACACACATTATAAAGAAATCACATTAGGATTCTCTTTTTAAGCTGTTCCTTAAAACACTAGTGCTTAGGAAATCTATTGGAGGCAGAAGCAGTCAAGGGTAGCCTAGGGTTAGGGTTAGGCTTAGGGTTAGGCTTAGGGTACGGCTTAGGGTACGGGTTCGGGGAGGGCTTCGGGCACGGCGTAGGGTATGGGTTAGGGTTAGGGTTAGGGTTAGTGTTAGGGTTAGGGCTCGGTTTAGGGTACGGGTTAGGATTAGGGTACGTGTTAGGGTTAGGGTAGGGGTTAGCGTTAGGGTACGCGTTAGGGTTAGGGTAGTTATTAAACCTATCCCACTCTCTAGTTACCCCTTAGCACGTAAAGGAATATTATTTGGGGGTCCAGCCATGGAGAAGAGTTTAGACACTAGGATAAGATAAGGAACACACCCATTATAAAGAAATCACATTAGGATTCTCTTTTTAAGCTGTTCCTTAAAACACTAGTGCTTAGGAAATCTATTGGAGGCAGAAGCAGTCAAGGGTAGCCTAGGGTTAGGGTTAGGCTTAGGGTTAGGCTTCGGGTACGGCTTAGGGTACGGGTTCGGGGAGGGCTTCGGGTACGGCGTAGGGTATGGGTTAGGGTTAGGGTTAGGGTTAGTGTTAGGGTTAGGGCTCGGTTTAGGGTACGGGTTAGGATTAGGGTACGTGTTAGGGTAAGGGTAGGGATTAGGGTTAGGGTACGCGTTAGGGTTAGGGTAGTGATTAAACCTATCCCACTCTCTCGATACCCCTTAGCACATAAAAGAATATTATTTGGGGGTCCAGCCATGGAGAAGAGTTTAGACACTAGGATTAGATAAGGAACCACCCATTATAAAGAAATCACATTAGGATTCTCTTTTTAAGCTGTTCCTTAAAACACTAGTGCTTAGGAAATCTATTGGAGGCAGAAGCAGTCAAGGGTAGCCTAGGGTTAGGGTTAGGCTTAGGGTTAGGCTTAGGGTACGGCTTAGGGTACGGGTTCGGGGAGGGCTTCGGGTACGGCGTAGGGTATGGGTTAGGGTTAGGGTTAGGGTTAGTGTTAGGGTTAGGGCTCGGTTTAGGGTACGGGTTAGGATTAGGGTACGTGTTAGGGTTAGGGTAGGGGTTAGGGTTAGGGTACGCGTTACGGTTAGGGTAGTTATTAAACCTATCCCACTCTCTAGATACCCCTTAGCACGTAAAGGAATATTATTTGGGGGTCCAGCCATGGAGAAGAGTTTAGACACTAAGATAATATAAGGAACACACACATTATAAAGAAATCACATTAGGATTCTCTTTTTAAGCTGTTCCTTAAAACACTAGTGCTTAGGAAATCTATTGGAGGCAGAAGCAGTCAAGGGTAGCCTAGGGTTAGGGTTAGGCTTAGGGTTAGGCTTAGGGTACGGCTTAGGGTACGGGTTCGGGGAGGGCTTCGGGTACGGCGTAGGGTATGGGTTCGGGTTAAGGTCAGGGTTAGTGTTAGGGTTAGGGCTCGGTTTAGGGTACGGGTTAAGATTAGGGTACGTGTTAGGGTTAGGGTAGGGGTTAGCGTTAGGGTACGCGTTAGGGTTAGGTTCGTTATTAAACCTATCCCACTCTCTAGTTACCCCTTAGCACGTAAAGGAATATTATTTGGGGGTCCAGCCATGGAGAAGAGTTTAGACACTAGGATAAGATAAGGAACACACCCATTATAAAGAAATCACATTAGGATTCTCTTTTTAAGCTGTTCCTTAAAACACTAGTGCTTAGGAAATCTATTGGAGGCAGAAGCAGTCAAGGGTAGCCTAGGGTTAGGGTTAGGCTTAGGGTTAGGCTTCGGGTACGGCTTAGGGTACGGGTTCGGGGAGGGCTTCGGGTACGGCGTAGGGTATGGGTTAGGGTTAGGGTTAGGGTTAGTGTTAGGGTTAGGGCTCGGTTTAGGGTACGGGTTAGGATTAGGGTACGTGTTAGGGTAAGGGTAGGGATTAGGGTTAGGGTACGCGTTAGGGTTAGGGTAGTGATTAAACCTATCCCACTCTCTCGATACCCCTTAGCACATAAAAGAATATTATTTGGGGGTCCAGCCATGGAGAAGAGTTTAGACACTAGGATTAGATAAGGAACCACCCATTATAAAGAAATCACATTAGGATTCTCTTTTTAAGCTGTTCCTTAAAACACTAGTGCTTAGGAAATCTATTGGAGGCAGAAGCAGTCAAGGGTAGCCTAGGGTTAGGGTTAGGCTTAGGGTTAGGCTTAGGGTACGGCTTAGGGTACGGGTTCGGGGAGGGCTTCGGGTACGGCGTAGGGTATGGGTTAGGGTTAGGGTTAGGGTTAGTGTTAGGGTTAGGGCTCGGTTTAGGGTACGGGTTAGGATTAGGGTACGTGTTAGGGTTAGGGTAGGGGTTAGGGTTAGGGTACGCGTTAAGGTTAGGGTAGTTATTAAACCTATCCCACTCTCTAGATACCCCTTAGCACGTAAAGGAATATTATTAGGGGGTCCAGCCATGGAGAAGAGTTTAGACACTAAGATAATATAAGGAACACACACATTATAAAGAAATCACATTAGGATTCTCTTTTTAAGCTGTTCCTTAAAACACTAGTGCTTAGGAAATCTATTGGAGGCAGAAGCAGTCAAGGGTAGCCTAGGTTTAGGGTTAGGCTTACGGTTAGGCTTAGGGTACGGCTTAGGGTACGTGTTCGGGGAGGGCTTCGGGTACGGCGTAGGGTATGGGTTACGGTTAGGGTTAGGGTTAGTGTTAGGGTTAGGGCTCGGTTTAGGGAACGGGTTAGGATTAGGGTACATGTTAGGGTTAGGGTAGGGGTTAGGGTTAGGGTACGCGTTACGGTTAGGGTAGTTATTAAACCTATCCCACTCTCTAGATACCCCTTAGCACGTAAAGGAATATTATTTGGGGGTCCAGCCATGGAGAAGAGTTTAGACACTAAGATAATATAAGGAACACACACATTATAAAGAAATAACATTAGGATTCTCTTTTTAAGCTGTTCCTTAAAACACTAGTGCTTAGGAAATCTATTGGAGGTAGAAGCAGTCAAGGGTAGCCTAGGGTTAGGGTTAGGCTTAGGGTTAGGCTTAGGGTACGGCTTAGGGTACTGGTTCGGGGAGGGCTTCGGGTACGGCGTAGGGTATGGGTTAGGGTTAAGGTCAGGGTTAGTGTTAGGGTTAGGGCTCGGTTTAGGGTACGGGTTAAGATTAGGGTACGTGTTAGGGTTAGGGTAGGGGTTAGCGTTAGGGTACGCGTTAGGGTTAGGTTCGTTATTAAACCTATCCCACTCTCTAGTTACCCCTTAGCACGTAAAGGAATATTATTTGGGGGTCCAGCCATGGAGAAGAGTTTAGACACTAGGATAAGATAAGGAACACACCCATTATAAAGAAATCACATTAGGATTCTCTTTTTAAGCTGTTCCTTAAAACACTAGTGCTTAGGAAATCTATTGGAGGCAGAAGCAGTCAAGGGTAGCCTAGGGTTAGGGTTAGGCTTAGGGTTAGGCTTAGGGTACGGCTTAGGGTACGGGTTCGGGGAGGGCTTCGGGTACGGCGTAGGGTATGGGTTAGGGTTAGGGTTAGGGTGAGTGTTAGGGTTAGGGCTTGGTTTAGGGTACGGGTTAGGATTAGGGTTCGTGTTAGGGTTAGGGTAGGGGTTAGGGTTAGGGTACGTGTTACGGATAGGGTAGTTATTAAACCTATCCCACTCTCTAGTTACCCCTTAGCACGTAAAGGAATATTATTTGGGGGTCCAGCCATGGAGAAGAGTTTAGACACTAGGATAAGATAAGGAACACACCCATTATAAAGAAATCACATTAGGATTCTCTTTTTAAGCTGTTCCTTAAAACACTAGTGCTTAGGAAATCTATTGGAGGCAGAAGCAGTCAAGGGTAGCCTAGGGTTAGGGTTAGGCTTAGGGTTAGGCTTAGGGTACGGCTTAGGGTACGGGTTCGGGGAGGGCTTCGGGCACGGCGTAGGGTATGGGTTAGGGTTAGGGTTAGGGTTAGTGTTAGGGTTAGGGCTCGGTTTAGGGTACGGGTTAGGATTAGGGTACGTGTTAGGGTTAGGGTAGGGGTTCGCGTTAGGGTACGCGTTAGGGTTAGGGTAGTTATTAAACCTATCCCACTCTCTAGTTACCCCTTAGCACGTAAAGGAATATTATTTGGGGGTCCAGCCATGGAGAAGAGTTTAGACACTAGGATAAGATAAGGATCACACACATTATAAAGAAATCACATTAGGATTCTCTTTTTAAGCTGTTCCTTAAAACACTAGTGCTTAGGAAATCTATTGGAGGCAGAAGCAGTCAAGGGTAGCCTAGGGTTAGGGTTAGGCTTAGGGTTAGGCTTCGGGTACGGCTTAGGGTACGGGTTCGGGGAGGGCTTCGGGTACGGCGTAGGGTATGGGTTAGGGTTAGGGTTAGGGTTAGTGTTAGGGTTAGGGCTCGGTTTAGGGTACGGGTTAGGATTAGGGTACGTGTTAGGGTAAGGGTAGGGGTTAGGGTTAGGGTACGCGTTAGGGTTAGGGTAGTGATTAAACCTATCCCACTCTCTAGTTACCCCTTAGCACGTAAAGGAATATTATTTGGGGGTCCAGCCATGGAGAAGAGTTTAGACACTAGGATAAGATAAGGAACACACACATTATAAAGAAATCACATTAGGATTCTCTTTTTAAGCTGTTCCTTAAAACACTAGTGCTTAGGAAATCTATTGGAGGCAGAAGCAGTCAAGGGTAGCCTAGGGTTAGGGTTAGGCTTAGGGTTAGGCTTCGGGTACGGCTTAGGGTACGGGTTCGGGGAGGGCTTCGGGTACGGCGTAGGGTATGGGTTAGGGTTAGTGTTAGGGTTAGTGTTAGGGTTAGGGCTCGGTTTAGGGTACGGGTTAGGATTAGGGTACGTGTTAGGGTAAGGGTAGGGATTAGGGTTAGGCTACGCGTTAGGGTTAGGGTAGTGATTAAACCTATCCCACTCTCTCGATACCCCTTAGCACATAAAAGAATATTATTTGGGGGTCCAGCCATGGAGAAGAGTTTAGACACTAGGATTAGATAAGGAACACACCCATTATAAAGAAATCACATTAGGATTCTCTTTTTAAGCTGTTCCTTAAAACACTAGTGCTTAGGAAATCTATTGGAGGCAGAAGCAGTCAAGGGTAGCCTAGGGTTAGGGTTAGGCTTAGGGTTAGGCTTAGGGTACGGCTTAGGGTACGGGTTCGGGGAGGGCTTCGGGTACGGCGTAGGGTATGGGTTAGGGTTAGGGTTAGGGTTAGTGTTAGGGTTAGGGCTCGGTTTAGGGTACGTGTTAGGATTAGCGTACGTGTTAGGGTTAGGGTAGGGGTTAGGGTTAGGGTACGCGTTAGGGTTAGGGTAGTTATTAAACCTATCCCACTCTCTAGATACCCCTTAGCACGTAAAGGAATATTATTAGGGGGTCCAGCCATGGAGAAGAGTTTAGACACTAAGATAATATAAGGAACACACACATTATAAAGAAATCACATTAGGATTCTCTTTTTAAGCTGTTCCTTAAAACACTAGTGCTTAGGAAATCTATTGGAGGCAGAAGCAGTCAAGGGTAGCCTAGGGTTAGGGTTAGGCTTACGGTTAGGCTTAGGGTACGGCTTAGGGTACGTGTTCGGGGAGGGCTTCGGGTACGGCGTAGGGTATGGGTTACGGTTAGGGTTAGGGTTAGTGTTAGGGTTAGGGCTCGGTTTAGGGAACGGGTTAGGATTAGGGTACATGTTAGGGTTAGGGTAGGGGTTAGGGTTAGGGTACGCGTTACGGTTAGGGTAGTTATTAAACCTATCCCACTCTCTAGATACCCCTTAGCACGTAAAGGAATATTATTTGGGGGTCCAGCCATGGAGAAGAGTTTAGACACTAAGATAATATAAGGAACACACACATTATAAAGAAATCACATTAGGATTCTCTTTTTAAGCTGTTCCTTAAAACACTAGTGCTTAGGAAATCTATTGGAGGCAGAAGCAGTCAAGGGTAGCCTAGGGTTAGGGTTAGGCTTAGGGTTAGGCTTAGGGTACGGCTTAGGGTACGGGTTCGGGGAGGGCTTCGGGTACGGCGTAGGGTATGGGTTCGGGTTAAGGTCAGGGTTAGTGTTAGGGTTAGGGCTCGGTTTAGGGTACGGGTTAAGATTAGGGTACGTGTTAGGGTTAGGGTAGGGGTTAGCGTTAGGGTACGCGTTAGGGTTAGGTTCGTTATTAAACCTATCCCACTCTCTAGTTACCCCTTAGCACGTAAAGGAATATTATTTGGGGGTCCAGCCATGGAGAAGAGTTTAGACACTAGGATAAGATAAGGAACACACCCATTATAAAGAAATCACATTAGGATTCTCTTTTTAAGCTGTTCCTTAAAACACTAGTGCTTAGGAAATCTATTGGAGGCAGAAGCAGTCAAGGGTAGCCTAGGGTTAGGGTTAGGCTTAGGGTTAGGCTTAGGGTACGGCTTAGGGTACGGGTTCGGGGAGGGCTTCGGGTACGGCGTAGGGTATGGGTTAGGGTTAGGGTTAGGGTGAGTGTTAGGGTTAGGGCTTGGTTTAGGGTACGGGTTAGGATTAGGGTTCGTGTTAGGGTTAGGGTAGGGGTTAGGGTTAGGGTACGTGTTACGGATAGGGTAGTTATTAAACCTATCCCACTCTCTAGTTACCCCTTAGCACGTAAAGGAATATTATTTGGGGGTCCAGCCATGGAGAAGAGTTTAGACACTAGGATAAGATAAGGAACACACCCATTATAAAGAAATCACATTAGGATTCTCTTTTTAAGCTGTTCCTTAAAACACTAGTGCTTAGGAAATCTATTGGAGGCAGAAGCAGTCAAGGGTAGCCTAGGGTTAGGGTTAGGCTTAGGGTTAGGCTTAGGGTACGGCTTAGGGTACGGGTTCGGGGAGGGCTTCGGGCACGGCGTAGGGTATGGGTTAGGGTTAGGGTTAGGGTTAGTGTTAGGGTTAGGGCTCGGTTTAGGGTACGGGTTAGGATTAGGGTACGTGTTAGGGTTAGGGTAGGGGTTCGCGTTAGGGTACGCGTTAGGGTTAGGGTAGTTATTAAACCTATCCCACTCTCTAGTTACCCCTTAGCACGTAAAGGAATATTATTTGGGGGTCCAGCCATGGAGAAGAGTTTAGACACTAGGATAAGATAAGGATCACACACATTATAAAGAAATCACATTAGGATTCTCTTTTTAAGCTGTTCCTTAAAACACTAGTGCTTAGGAAATCTATTGGAGGCAGAAGCAGTCAAGGGTAGCCTAGGGTTAGGGTTAGGCTTAGGGTTAGGCTTAGGGTACGGCTTAGGGTACGGGTTCGGGGAGGGCTTCGGGTACGGCGTAGGGTATGGGTTCGGGTTAAGGTCAGGGTTAGTGTTAGGGTTAGGGCTCGGTTTAGGGTACGGGTTAAGATTAGGGTACGTGTTAGGGTTAGGGTAGGGGTTAGCGTTAGGGTACGCGTTAGGGTTAGGTTCGTTATTAAACCTATCCCACTCTCTAGTTACCCCTTAGCACGTAAAGGAATATTATTTGGGGGTCCAGCCATGGAGAAGAGTTTAGACACTAGGATAAGATAAGGAACACACCCATTATAAAGAAATCACATTAGGATTCTCTTTTTAAGCTGTTCCTTAAAACACTAGTGCTTAGGAAATCTATTGGAGGCAGAAGCAGTCAAGGGTAGCCTAGGGTTAGGGTTAGGCTTAGGGTTAGGCTTAGGGTACGGCTTAGGGTACGGGTTCGGGGAGGGCTTCGGGTACGGCGTAGGGTATGGGTTAGGGTTAGGGTTAGGCTGAGTGTTAGGGTTAGGGCTCGGTTTAGGGTACGGGTTAGGATTAGGGTTCGTGTTAGGGTTAGGGTAGGGGTTAGGGTTAGGGTACGTGTTACGGATAGGGTAGTTATTAAACCTATCCCACTCTCTAGTTACCCCTTAGCACGTAAAGGAATATTATTTGGGGGTCCAGCCATGGAGAAGAGTTTAGACACTAGGATAAGATAAGGATCACACACATTATAAAGAAATCACATTAGGATTCTCTTTTTAAGCTGTTCCTTAAAACACTAGTGCTTAGGAAATCTATTGGAGGCAGAAGCAGTCAAGGGTAGCCTAGGGTTAGGGTTAGGCTTAGGGTTAGGCTTCGGGTACGGCTTAGGGTACGGGTTCGGGGAGGGCTTCGGGTACGGCGTAGGGTATGGGTTAGGGTTAGGGTTAGGGTTAGTGTTAGGGTTAGGGCTCGGTTTAGGGTACGGGTTAGGATTAGGGTACGTGTTAGGGTAAGGGTAGGGGTTAGGGTTATGGTACGCGTTAGGGTTAGGGTAGTGATTAAACCTATCCCACTCTCTCGATACCCCTTAGCACATAAAGGAATATTATTTGGGAGTCCAGCCATGGAGAAGAGTTTAGACACTAGGATTAGATAAGGAACACACCCATTATAAAGAAATCACATTAGGATTCTCTTTTTAAGCTGTTCCTTAAAACACTAGTGCTTAGGAAATCTATTGGAGGCAGAAGCAGTCAAGGGTAGCCTAGGGTTAGGGTTAGGCTTAGGGTACGGCTTAGGGTACGGGTTAGGGTACGTGTTCGGGGAGGGCTTCGGGTACGGCGTAGGGTATGGTTTAGGGTTAGGGTTAGGTTTAGTGTTAGGGTTAGGGCTCGTTTTAGGGTACGGGTTAGGATTAGGGTTCGTGTTAGGGTTAGGGAAGGGGTGAGGGTTAGGGTACGTGTTACGGATAGGGTAGTTATTAAACCTATCCCACTCTCTAGTTACCCATTAGCACGTAAAGGAATATTATTTGGGGGTCCAGCCATGGAGAAGAGTTTAGACACTAGGATAAGATAAGGAACACACCCATTATAAAGAAATCACATTAGGATTCTCTTTTTAAGCTGTTCCTTAAAACACTAGTGCTTAGGAAATCTATTGGAGGCAGAAGCAGTCAAGGGTAGCCTAGGGTTAGGGTTAGGCTTAGGTTTAGGCTTAGGGTACGGCTTAGGGTACGGGTTCGGGGAGGGCTTCGGGTACGGCGTAGGGTATGGGTTAGGGTTAGGGTTAGGGTTAGTGTTAGGGTTAGGGCTCGGTTTAGGGTACGGGTTAGGATTAGGGTACGTGTTAGGGTTAGGGTAGGGGTTAGGGTTAGGGTACGCGTTAGGGTTAGGGTAGTTATTAAACCTATCCCACTCTCTAGATACCCCTTAGCACGTAAAGGAATATTATTAGGGGGTCCAGCCATGGAGAAGAGTTTAGACACTAAGATAATATAAGGAACACACACATTATAAAGAAATCACATTAGGATTCTCTTTTTAAGCTGTTCCTTAAAACACTAGTGCTTAGGAAATCTATTGGAGGCAGAAGCAGTCAAGGGTAGCCTAGGGTTAGGGTTAGGCTTACGGTTAGGCTTAGGGTACGGCTTAGGGTACGTGTTCGGGGAAGGCTTCGGTTACGGCGTAGTTTATGGGTTACGGTTAGGGTTAGGGTTAGTGTTAGGGTTAGGGCTCGGTTTAGGGTACGGGTTAGGATTAGGGTACGTGTTAGGGTTAGGGTAGGGGTTAGGGTTAGGGTACACGTTACGGTTAGGGTAGTTATTAAACCTATTCCAATCTCTAGATACCCCTTAGCACGTAAAGGAATATTATTTGGGGGTCCAGCCATGGAGAAGAGTTTAGACACTAAGATAATATAAGGAACACACCCATTATAAAGAAATAACATTAGGATTCTCTTTTTAAGCTGTTCCTTAAAACACTAGTGCTTAGGAAATCTATTGGAGGTAGAAGCAGTCAAGGGTAGCCTAGGGTTAGGGTTAGGCTTAGGGTTAGGCTTAGGGTACGGCTTAGGGTACTGGTTCGGGGAGGGCTTCGGGTACGGCGTAGGGTATGGGTTAGGGTTTAGGTCAGGGTTAGTGTTAGGGTTAGGGCTCGGTTTAGGGTACGGGTTAAGATTAGGGTACGTGTTAGGGTTAGGGTAGGGGTTAGCGTTAGGGTACGCGTTAGGGTTAGGTTCGTTATTAAACCTATCCCACTCTCTAGTTACCCCTTAGCACGTAAAGGAATATTATTTGGGGGTCCAGCCATGGAGAAGAGTTTAGACACTAGGATAAGATAAGGAACACACCCATTATAAAGAAATCACATTAGGATTCTCTTTTTAAGCTGTTCCTTAAAACACTAGTGCTTAGGAAATCTATTGGAGGCAGAAGCAGTCAAGGGTAGCCTAGGGTTAGGGTTAGGCTTAGGGTTAGGCTTAGGGTACGGCTTAGGGTACGGGTTCGGGGAGGGCTTCGGGTACGGCGTAGGGTATGGGTTAGGGTTAGGGTTAGGGTGAGTGTTAGGGTTAGGGCTTGGTTTAGGGTACGGGTTAGGATTAGGGTTCGTGTTAGGGTTAGGGTAGGGGTTAGGGTTAGGGTACGTGTTACGGATAGGGTAGTTATTAAACCTATCCCACTCTCTAGTTACCCCTTAGCACGTAAAGGAATATTATTTGGGGGTCCAGCCATGGAGAAGAGTTTAGACACTAGGATAAGATAAGGAACACACCCATTATAAAGAAATCACATTAGGATTCTCTTTTTAAGCTGTTCCTTAAAACACTAGTGCTTAGGAAATCTATTGGAGGCAGAAGCAGTCAAGGGTAGCCTAGGGTTAGGGTTAGGCTTAGGGTTAGGCTTAGGGTACGGCTTAGGGTACGGGTTCGGGGAGGGCTTCGGGCACGGCGTAGGGTATGGGTTAGGGTTAGGGTTAGGGTTAGTGTTAGGGTTAGGGCTCGGTTTAGGGTACGGGTTAGGATTAGGGTACGTGTTAGGGTTAGGGTAGGGGTTCGCGTTAGGGTACGCGTTAGGGTTAGGGTAGTTATTAAACCTATCCCACTCTCTAGTTACCCCTTAGCACGTAAAGGAATATTATTTGGGGGTCCAGCCATGGAGAAGAGTTTAGACACTAGGATAAGATAAGGAACACACACATTATAAAGAAATCACATTAGGATTCTCTTTTTAAGCTGTTCCTTAAAACACTAGTGCTTAGGAAATCTATTGGAGGCAGAAGCAGTCAAGGGTAGCCTAGGGTTAGGGTTAGGCTTAGGGTTAGGCTTCGGGTACGGCTTAGGGTACGGGTTCGGGGAGGGCTTCGGGTACGGCGTAGGGTATGGGTTAGGGTTAGGGTTAGGGTTAGTGTTAGGGTTAGGGCTCGGTTTAGGGTACGGGTTAGGATTAGGGTACGTGTTAGGGTAAGGGTAGGGATTAGGGTTAGGCTACGCGTTAGGGTTAGGGTAGTGATTAAACCTATCCCACTCTCTCGATACCCCTTAGCACATAAAAGAATATTATTTGGGGGTCCAGCCATGGAGAAGAGTTTAGACACTAGGATTAGATAAGGAACACACCCATTATAAAGAAATCACATTAGGATTCTCTTTTTAAGCTGTTCCTTAAAACACTAGTGCTTAGGAAATCTATTGGAGGCAGAAGCAGTCAAGGGTAGCCTAGGGTTAGGGTTAGGCTTAGGGTTAGGCTTAGGGTACGGCTTAGGGTACGGGTTCGGGGAGGGCTTCGGGTACGGCGTAGGGTATGGGTTAGGGTTAGGGTTAGGGTTAGTGTTAGGGTTAGGGCTCGGTTTAGGGTACGGGTTAGGATTAGCGTACGTGTTAGGGTTAGGGTAGGGGTTAGGGTTAGGGTACGCGTTAGGGTTAGGGTAGTTATTAAACCTATCCCACTCTCTAGATACCCCTTAGCACGTAAAGGAATATTATTAGGGGGTCCAGCCATGGAGAAGAGTTTAGACACTAAGATAATATAAGGAACACACACATTATAAAGAAATCACATTAGGATTCTCTTTTTAAGCTGTTCCTTAAAACACTAGTGCTTAGGAAATCTATTGGAGGCAGAAGCAGTCAAGGGTAGCCTAGGGTTAGGGTTAGGCTTACGGTTAGGCTTAGGGTACGGCTTAGGGTACGTGTTCGGGGAGGGCTTCGGGTACGGCGTAGGGTATGGGTTACGGTTAGGGTTAGGGTTAGTGTTAGGGTTAGGGCTCGGTTTAGGGAACGGGTTAGGATTAGGGTACATGTTAGGGTTAGGGTAGGGGTTAGGGTTAGGGTACGCGTTACGGTTAGGGTAGTTATTAAACCTATCCCACTCTCTAGATACCCCTTAGCACGTAAAGGAATATTATTTGGGGGTCCAGCCATGGAGAAGAGTTTAGACACTAAGATAATATAAGGAACACACACATTATAAAGAAATCACATTAGGATTCTCTTTTTAAGCTGTTCCTTAAAACACTAGTGCTTAGGAAATCTATTGGAGGCAGAAGCAGTCAAGGGTAGCCTAGGGTTAGGGTTAGGCTTAGGGTTAGGCTTAGGGTACGGCTTAGGGTACGGGTTCGGGGAGGGCTTCGGGTACGGCGTAGGGTATGGGTTCGGGTTAAGGTCAGGGTTAGTGTTAGGGTTAGGGCTCGGTTTAGGGTACGGGTTAAGATTAGGGTACGTGTTAGGGTTAGGGTAGGGGTTAGCGTTAGGGTACGCGTTAGGGTTAGGTTCGTTATTAAACCTATCCCACTCTCTAGTTACCCCTTAGCACGTAAAGGAATATTATTTGGGGGTCCAGCCATGGAGAAGAGTTTAGACACTAGGATAAGATAAGGAACACACCCATTATAAAGAAATCACATTAGGATTCTCTTTTTAAGCTGTTCCTTAAAACACTAGTGCTTAGGAAATCTATTGGAGGCAGAAGCAGTCAAGGGTAGCCTAGGGTTAGGGTTAGGCTTAGGGTTAGGCTTAGGGTACGGCTTAGGGTACGGGTTCGGGGAGGGCTTCGGGTACGGCGTAGGGTATGGGTTAGGGTTAGGGTTAGGGTGAGTGTTAGGTTTAGGGCTTGGTTTAGGGTACGGGTTAGGATTAGGGTTCGTGTTAGGGTTAGGGTAGGGGTTAGGGTTAGGGTACGTGTTACGGATAGGGTAGTTATTAAACCTATCCCACTCTCTAGTTACCCCTTAGCACGTAAAGGAATATTATTTGGGGGTCCAGCCATGGAGAAGAGTTTAGACACTAGGATAAGATAAGGAACACACCCATTATAAAGAAATCACATTAGGATTCTCTTTTTAAGCTGTTCCTTAAAACACTAGTGCTTAGGAAATCTATTGGAGGCAGAAGCAGTCAAGGGTAGCCTAGGGTTAGGGTTAGGCTTAGGGTTAGGCTTAGGGTACGGCTTAGGGTACGGGTTCGGGGAGGGCTTCGGGCACGGCGTAGGGTATGGGTTAGGGTTAGGGTTAGGGTTAGTGTTAGGGTTAGGGCTCGGTTTAGGGTACGGGTTAGGATTAGGGTACGTGTTAGGGTTAGGGTAGGGGTTCGCGTTAGGGTACGCGTTAGGGTTAGGGTAGTTATTAAACCTATCCCACTCTCTAGTTACCCCTTAGCACGTAAAGGAATATTATTTGGGGGTCCAGCCATGGAGAAGAGTTTAGACACTAGGATAAGATAAGGATCACACACATTATAAAGAAATCACATTAGGATTCTCTTTTTAAGCTGTTCCTTAAAACACTAGTGCTTAGGAAATCTATTGGAGGCAGAAGCAGTCAAGGGTAGCCTAGGGTTAGGGTTAGGCTTAGGGTTAGGCTTAGGGTACGGCTTAGGGTACGGGTTCGGGGAGGGCTTCGGGTACGGCGTAGGGTATGGGTTCGGGTTAAGGTCAGGGTTAGTGTTAGGGTTAGGGCTCGGTTTAGGGTACGGGTTAAGATTAGGGTACGTGTTAGGGTTAGGGTAGGGGTTAGCGTTAGGGTACGCGTTAGGGTTAGGTTCGTTATTAAACCTATCCCACTCTCTAGTTACCCCTTAGCACGTAAAGGAATATTATTTGGGGGTCCAGCCATGGAGAAGAGTTTAGACACTAGGATAAGATAAGGAACACACCCATTATAAAGAAATCACATTAGGATTCTCTTTTTAAGCTGTTCCTTAAAACACTAGTGCTTAGGAAATCTATTGGAGGCAGAAGCAGTCAAGGGTAGCCTAGGGTTAGGGTTAGGCTTAGGGTTAGGCTTAGGGTACGGCTTAGGGTACGGGTTCGGGGAGGGCTTCGGGTACGGCGTAGGGTATGGGTTAGGGTTAGGGTTAGGCTGAGTGTTAGGGTTAGGGCTCGGTTTAGGGTACGGGTTAGGATTAGGGTTCGTGTTAGGGTTAGGGTAGGGGTTAGGGTTAGGGTACGTGTTACGGATAGGGTAGTTATTAAACCTATCCCACTCTCTAGTTACCCCTTAGCACGTAAAGGAATATTATTTGGGGGTCCAGCCATGGAGAAGAGTTTAGACACTAGGATAAGATAAGGAACACACCCATTATAAAGAAATCACATTAGGATTCTCTTTTTAAGCTGTTCCTTAAAACACTAGTGCTTAGGAAATCTATTGGAGGCAGAAGCAGTCAAGGGTAGCCTAGGGTTAGGGTTAGGCTTAGGGTTAGGCTTAGGGTACGGCTTAGGGTACGGGTTCGGGGAGGGCTTCGGGCACGGCGTAGGGTATGGGTTAGGGTTAGGGTTAGGGTTAGTGTTAGGGTTAGGGCTCGGTTTAGGGTACGGGTTAGGATTAGGGTACGTGTTAGGGTTAGGGTAGGGGTTCGCGTTAGGGTACGCGTTAGGGTTAGGGTAGTTATTAAACCTATCCCACTCTCTAGTTACCCCTTAGCACGTAAAGGAATATTATTTGGGGGTCCAGCCATGGAGAAGAGTTTAGACACTAGGATAAGATAAGGATCACACACATTATAAAGAAATCACATTAGGATTCTCTTTTTAAGCTGTTCCTTAAAACACTAGTGCTTAGGAAATCTATTGGAGGCAGAAGCAGTCAAGGGTAGCCTAGGGTTAGGGTTAGGCTTAGGGTTAGGCTTCGGGTACGGCTTAGGGTACGGGTTCGGGGAGGGCTTCGGGTACGGCGTAGGGTATGGGTTAGGGTTAGGGTTAGGGTTAGTGTTAGGGTTAGGGCTCGGTTTAGGGTACGGGTTAGGATTAGGGTACGTGTTAGGGTAAGGGTAGGGGTTAGGGTTATGGTACGCGTTAGGGTTAGGGTAGTGATTAAACCTATCCCACTCTCTCGATACCCCTTAGCACATAAAGGAATATTATTTGGGAGTCCAGCCATGGAGAAGAGTTTAGACACTAGGATTAGATAAGGAACACACCCATTATAAAGAAATCACATTAGGATTCTCTTTTTAAGCTGTTCCTTAAAACACTAGTGCTTAGGAAATCTATTGGAGGCAGAAGCAGTCAAGGGTAGCCTAGGGTTAGGGTTAGGCTTAGGGTACGGCTTAGGGTACGGGTTAGGGTACGTGTTCGGGGAGGGCTTCGGGTACGGCGTAGGGTATGGTTTAGGGTTAGGGTTAGGTTTAGTGTTAGGGTTAGGGCTCGTTTTAGGGTACGGGTTAGGATTAGGGTTCGTGTTAGGGTTAGGGAAGGGGTGAGGGTTAGGGTACGTGTTACGGATAGGGTAGTTATTAAACCTATCCCACTCTCTAGTTACCCATTAGCACGTAAAGGAATATTATTTGGGGGTCCAGCCATGGAGAAGAGTTTAGACACTAGGATAAGATAAGGAACACACCCATTATAAAGAAATCACATTAGGATTCTCTTTTTAAGCTGTTCCTTAAAACACTAGTGCTTAGGAAATCTATTGGAGGCAGAAGCAGTCAAGGGTAGCCTAGGGTTAGGGTTAGGCTTAGGTTTAGGCTTAGGGTACGGCTTAGGGTACGGGTTCGGGGAGGGCTTCGGGTACGGCGTAGGGTATGGGTTAGGGTTAGGGTTAGGGTTAGTGTTAGGGTTAGGGCTCGGTTTAGGGTATGGGTTAGGATTAGGGTACGTGTTAGGGTTAGGGTAGGGGTTAGGGTTAGGGTACGCGTTAGGGTTAGGGTAGTTATTAAACCTATCCCACTCTCTAGATACCCCTTAGCACGTAAAGGAATATTATTAGGGGGTCCAGCCATGGAGAAGAGTTTAGACACTAAGATAATATAAGGAACACACACATTATAAAGAAATCACATTAGGATTCTCTTTTTAAGCTGTTCCTTAAAACACTAGTGCTTAGGAAATCTATTGGAGGCAGAAGCAGTCAAGGGTAGCCTAGGGTTAGGGTTAGGCTTACGGTTAGGCTTAGGGTACGGCTTAGGGTACGTGTTCGGGGGAGGCTTCGGTTACGGCGTAGTTTATGGGTTACGGTTAGGGTTAGGGTTAGTGTTAGGGTTAGGGCTCGGTTTAGGGTACGTGTTAGGATTAGGGTACGTGTTAGGGTTAGGGTAGGGGTTAGGGTTAGGGTACACGTTACGGTTAGGGTAGTTATTAAACCTATTCCAATCTCTAGATACCCCTTAGCACGAAAAGGAATATTATTTGGGGGTCCAGCCATGGAGAAGAGTTTAGACACTAAGATAATATAAGGAACACACCCATTATAAAGAAATAACATTAGGATTCTCTTTTTAAGCTGTTCCTTAAAACACTAGTGCTTAGGAAATCTATTGGAGGCAGAAGCAGTCAAGGGTAGCCTAGGGTTAGGGTTAGGCTTAGGGTTAGGCTTAGGGTACGGCTTAGGGTACGGGTTCGGGGAGGGCTTCGGGTACGGCGTAGGGTATGGGTTAGGGTTAGGGTTAGGGTTAGTGTTAGGGTTTGGGCTCGGTTTAGGGTACGGGTTAGGATTAGGGTACGTGTTAGGGTTAGGGTAGGGGTTAGCGTTAGGGTACGCGTTAGGGTTAGGGTAGTTATTAAACCTATCCCACTGTCTAGTTACCCCTTAGCACGTAAAGGAATATTATTTGGGGGTCCAGCCATGGAGAACAGTTTAGACACTAGGATAAGATAAGGAACACACACATTATAAAGAAATCACATTAGGATTCTCTTTTTAAGCTGTTCCTTAAAACACTAGTGCTTACGAAATCTATTGGAGGCAGAAGCAGTCAAGGGTAGCCTAGGGTTAGGGTTAGGCTTAGGGTTAGGCTTAGGGTACGGCTTAGGGTACGGGTTCGGGGAGGGCTTCGGGTAGGGCGTAGGGTATGGGTTAGGCTTAGGGTTAGGGTTAGTGTTAGGGTTAGGGCTTGGTTTAGGGTACGGGTTAGGATTAGGGTACGTGTTAGGGTTAGGTTAGGGGTTTGGGTTAGGGTACGCATTAGGGTTAGGGTAGTTATTAAACCTATCCCACTCTCTAGATACCCCTTAGCACGTAAAGGAATATTATTTGGGGGTCCAGCCATGGAGAAGAGTTTAGACACTAAGATAATATAAGGAACACACACATTATAAAGAAATCACATTAGGATTCTCTTTTTAAGCTGTTCCTTAAAACACTAGTGCTTAGGAAATCTATTGGAGGCAGAAGCAGTCAAGGGTAGCCTAGGGTTAGGGTTAGGCTTAGGGTTAGGCTTAGGGTACGGCTTAGGGTACGTGTTCGGGGAGGGCTTCGGGTACGGCGTAGGGTATGGGTTAGGGTTAGGGTTAGGTTTAGTGTTAGGGTTAGGGCTCGTTTTAGGGTACGGGTTAGGATTAGGGTTCGTGTTAGGGTTAGGGTAGGGGTGAGGGTTAGGGTACGTGTTATGGATAGGGTAGTTATTAAACCTATCCCACTCTCTAGTTACCCATTAGCACGTAAAGGAATATTATTTGGGGGTCCAGCCATGGAGAAGAGTTTAGACACTAGGATAAGATAAGGAACACACCCATTATAAAGAAATCACATTAGGATTCTCTTTTTAAGCTGTTCCTTAAAACACTAGTGCTTAGGAAATCTATTGGAGGCAGAAGCAGTCAAGGGTAGCCTAGGGTTAGGGTTAGGCTTAGGGTTAGGCTTAGGGTACGGCTTAGGGTACGGGTTCGGGGAGGGCTTCGGGTACGGCGTAGGGTATGGGTTAGGGTTAGGGTTAGGGTTAGTGTTAGGGTTAGGGCTCGGTTTAGGGTACGGGTTAGGATTAGGGTACGTGTTAGGGTTAGGGTAGGGGTTAGGGTTAGGGTACGCGTTAGGGTTAGGGTAGTTATTAAACCTATCCCACTCTCTAGTTACCCCTTAGCACGTAAAGGAATATTATTTGGGGGTCCAGCCATGGAGAAGAATTTAGACACTAAGGTAATATAAGGAACACACACATTATAAAGAAATCACATTAGGATTCTCTTTTTAAGCTGTTCCTTAAAACACTAGTGCTTAGGAAATCTATTGGAGGCAGAAGCAGTCAAGGGTAGCCTAGGGTTAGGGTTAGGCTTAGGGTTAGGCTTAGGGTACGGCTTAGGGTACGTGTTCGGGGAGGGCTTCGGGCACGGCGTAGGGTATGGGTTAGGGTTAGGGTTAGGGTTAGTGTTAGGGTTAGGGCTCGGTTTAGGGTACGGGTTAGGATTAGGGTACGTGTTAGGGTTAGGGTAGGGGTTAGCGTTAGGGTACGCGTTAGGGTTAGGGTAGTTATTAAACCTATCCCACTCTCTAGTTACCCCTTAGCACGTAAAGGAATATTATTTGGGGGTCCAGCCATGGAGAAGAGTTTAGACACTAGGATAAGATAAGGAACACACCCATTATAAAGAAATCACATTAGGATTCTCTTTTTAAGCTGTTCCTTAAAACACTAGTGCTTAGGAAATCTATTGGAGGCAGAAGCAGTCAAGGGTAGCCTAGGGTTAGGGTTAGGCTTAGGGTTAGGCTTAGGGTACGGCTTAGGGTACGGGTTCGGGGAGGGCTTCGGGTACGGCGTAGGGTATGGGTTAGGGTTAGGGTTAGGGTGAGTGTTAGGGTTAGGGCTCGGTTTAGGGTACGGGTTAGGATTAGGGTTCGTGTTAGGGTTAGGGTAGGGGTTAGGGTTAGGGTACGTGTTACGGATAGGGTAGTTATTAAACCTATCCCACTCTCTAGTTACCCCTTAGCACGTAAAGGAATATTATTTGGGGGTCCAGCCATGGAGAAGAGTTTAGACACTAGGATAAGATAAGGAACACACCCATTATAAAGAAATCACATTAGGATTCTCTTTTTAAGCTGTTCCTTAAAACACTAGTGCTTAGGAAATCTATTGGAGGCAGAAGCAGTCAAGGGTAGCCTAGGGTTAGGGTTAGGCTTAGGGTTAGGCTTAGGGTACGGCTTAGGGTACGGGTTCGGGGAGGGCTTCGGGCACGGCGTAGGGTATGGGTTAGGGTTAGGGTTAGGGTTAGTGTTAGGGTTAGGGCTCGGTTTAGGGTACGGGTTAGGATTAGGGTACGTGTTAGGGTTAGGGTAGGGGTTCGCGTTAGGGTACGCGTTAGGGTTAGGGTAGTTATTAAACCTATCCCACTCTCTAGTTACCCCTTAGCACGTAAAGGAATATTATTTGGGGGTCCAGCCATGGAGAAGAGTTTAGACACTAGGATAAGATAAGGATCACACACATTATAAAGAAATCACATTAGGATTCTCTTTTTAAGCTGTTCCTTAAAACACTAGTGCTTAGGAAATCTATTGGAGGCAGAAGCAGTCAAGGGTAGCCTAGGGTTAGGGTTAGGCTTAGGGTTAGGCTTCGGGTACGGCTTAGGGTACGGGTTCGGGGAGGGCTTCGGGTACGGCGTAGGGTATGGGTTAGGGTTAGGGTTAGGGTTAGTGTTAGGGTTAGGGCTCGGTTTAGGGTACGGGTTAGGATTAGGGTACGTGTTAGGGTAAGGGTAGGGGTTAGGGTTAGGGTACGCGTTAGGGTTAGGGTAGTGATTAAACCTATCCCACTCTCTCGATACCCCTTAGCACATAAAGGAATATTATTTGGGGGTCCAGCCATGGAGAAGAGTTTAGACACTAGGATTAGATAAGGAACACACCCATTATAAAGAAATCACATTAGGATTCTCTTTTTAAGCTGTTCCTTAAAACACTAGTGCTTAGGAAATCTATTGGAGGCAGAAGCAGTCAAGGGTAGCCTAGGGTTAGGGTTAGGCTTAGGGTACGGCTTAGGGTACGGGTTAGGGTACGTGTTCGGGGAGGGCTTCGGGTACGGCGTAGGGTATGGTTTAGGGTTAGGGTTAGGTTTAGTGTTAGGGTTAGGGCTCGTTTTAGGGTACGGGTTAGGATTAGGGTTCGTGTTAGGGTTAGGGAAGGGGTGAGGGTTAGGGTACGTGTTACGGATAGGGTAGTTATTAAACCTATCCCACTCTCTAGTTACCCATTAGCACGTAAAGGAATATTATTTGGGGGTCCAGCCATGGAGAAGAGTTTAGACACTAGGATAAGATAAGGAACACACCCATTATAAAGAAATCACATTAGGATTCTCTTTTTAAGCTGTTCCTTAAAACACTAGTGCTTAGGAAATCTATTGGAGGCAGAAGCAGTCAAGGGTAGCCTAGGGTTAGGGTTAGGCTTACGGTTAGGCTTAGGGTACGGCTTAGGGTACGTGTTCGGGGAAGGCTTCGGTTACGGCGTAGGGTATGGGTTACGGTTAGGGTTAGGGTTAGTGTTAGGGTTATGGCTCGGTTTAGGGTACGGGTTAGGATTAGGGTACGTGTTAGGGTTAGGGTAGGGGTTAGGGTTAGGGTACACGTTACGGTTAGGGTAGTTATTAAACCTATTCCAATCTCTAGATACCCCTTAGCACGTAAAGGAATATTATTTGGGGGTCCAGCCATGGAGAAGAGTTTAGACACTAAGATAATATAAGGAACACACCCATTATAAAGAAATCACATTAGGATTCTCTTTTTAAGCTGTTCCTTAAAACACTAGTGCTTAGGAAATCTATTGGAGGCAGAAGCAGTCAAGGGTAGCCTAGGGTTAGGGTTAGGCTTAGGGTTAGGCTTAGGGTACGGCTTAGGGTACGGGTTCGGGGAGGGCTTCGGGTACGGCGTAGGGTATGGGTTAGGGTTAGGGTTAGGGTTAGTGTTAGGGTTTGGGCTCGGTTTAGGGTACGGGTTAGGATTAGGGTACGTGTTAGGGTTAGGGTAGGGGTTAGCGTTAGGGTACGCGTTAGGGTTAGGGTAGTTATTAAACCTATCCCACTGTCTAGTTACCCCTTAGCACGTAAAGGAATATTATTTGGGGGTCCAGCCATGGAGAAGAGTTTAGACACTAGGATAAGATAAGGAACACACCCATTATAAAGAAATCACATTAGGATTCTCTTTTTAAGCTGTTCCTTAAAACACTAGTGCTTAGGAAATCTATTGGAGGCAGAAGCAGTCAAGGGTAGCCTAGGGTTAGGGTTAGGCTTAGGGTTAGGCTTAGGGTACGGCTTAGGGTACGTGTTCGGGGAGGGCATCGGGTACGGCGTAGGGTATGGGTTAGGGTTAGGGTTAGGTTTAGTGTTAGGGTTAGGGCTCGTTTTAGGGTACGGGTTAGGATTAGGGTTCGTGTTAGGGTTAGGGTAGGGGTGAGGGTTAGGGTACGTGTTATGGATAGGGTAGTTATTAAACCTATCCCACTCTCTAGTTACCCATTAGCACGTAAAGGAATATTATTTGGGGGTCCAGCCATGGAGAAGAGTTTAGACACTAGGATAAGATAAGGAACACACCCATTATAAAGAAATCACATTAGGATTCTCTTTTTAAGCTGTTCCTTAAAACACTAGTGCTTAGGAAATCTATTGGAGGCAGAAGCAGTCAAGGGTAGCCTAGGGTTAGGGTTAGGCTTAGGGTTAGGCTTAGGGTACGGCTTAGGGTACGGGTTCGGGGAGGGCTTCGGGTACGGCGTAGGGTATGGGTTAGGGTTAGGGTTAGGGTTAGTGTTAGGGTTAGGGCTCGGTTTAGGGTACGGGTTAGGATTAGGGTACGTGTTAGGGTTAGGGTTAGGGTACGCGTTAGGGTTAGGGTAGTTATTAAACCTATCCCACTCTCTAGTTACCCCTTAGCACGTAAAGGAATATTATTTGGGGGTCCAGCCATGGAGAAGAATTTAGACACTAAGGTAATATAAGGAACACACACATTATAAAGAAATCACATTAGGATTCTCTTTTTAAGCTGTTCCTTAAAACACTAGTGCTTAGGAAATCTATTGGAGGCAGAAGCAGTCAAGGGTAGCCTAGGGTTAGGGTTAGGCTTACGTTTAGGCTTACGGTACGGCTTAGGGTACGGGTTCGGGGAGGGCTTCAGGTAGGGCGTAGGGTATGGGTTAGGGTTAGGGTTAGGGTTAGTGTTAGGGTTAGGGCTCGGTTTAGGGTACGGGTTAGGATTAGGGTTCGTGTTAGGGTTAGGGTAGGGGTTAGGGTTAGGGTACGTGTTACGGATAGGGTAGTTATTAAACCTATCCCACTCTCTAGTTACCCCTTAGCACGTAAAGGAATATTATTTGGGGGTCCAGCCATGGAGAAGAGTTTAGACACTAGGATAAGATAAGGAACACACCCATTATAAAGAAATCACATTAGGATTCTCTTTTTAAGCTGTTCCTTAAAACACTAGTGCTTAGGAAATCTATTGGAGGCAGAAGCAGTCAAGGGTAGCCTAGGGTTAGGGTTAGGCTTAGGGTTAGGCTTAGGGTACGGCTTAGGGTACGGGTTCGGGGAGGGCTTCGGGCACGGCGTAGGGTATGGGTTAGGGTTAGGGTTAGGGTTAGTGTTAGGGTTAGGGCTCGGTTTAGGGTACGGGTTAGGATTAGGGTACGTGTTAGGGTTAGGGTAGGGGTTCGCGTTAAGGTACGCGTTAGGGTTAGGGTAGTTATTAAACCTATCCCACTCTCTAGTTACCCCTTAGCACGTAAAGGAATATTATTTGGGGGTCCAGCCATGGAGAAGAGTTTAGACACTAGGATAAGATAAGGATCACACACATTATAAAGAAATCACATTAGGATTCTCTTTTTAAGCTGTTCCTTAAAACACTAGTGCTTAGGAAATCTATTGGAGGCAGAAGCAGTCAAGGGTAGCCTAGGGTTAGGGTTAGGCTTAGGGTTAGGCTTCGGGTACGGCTTAGGGTACGGGTTCGGGGAGGGCTTCGGGTACGGCGTAGGGTATGGGTTAGGGTTAGGGTTAGGGTTAGTGTTAGGGTTAGGGCTCGGTTTAGGGTACGGGTTAGGATTAGGGTACGTGTTAGGGTAAGGGTAGGGGTTAGGGTTAGGGTACGCGTTAGGGTTAGGGTAGTGATTAAACCTATCCCACTCTCTCGATACCCCTTAGCACATAAAGGAATATTATTTGGGGGTCCAGCCATGGAGAAGAGTTTAGACACTAGGATTAGATAAGGAACACACCCATTATAAAGAAATCACATTAGGATTCTCTTTTTAAGCTGTTCCTTAAAACACTAGTGCTTAGGAAATCTATTGGAGGCAGAAGCAGTCAAGGGTAGCCTAGGGTTAGGGTTAGGCTTAGGGTACGGCTTAGGGTACGGGTTAGGGTACGTGTTCGGGGAGGGCTTCGGGTACGGCGTAGGGTATGGTTTAGGGTTAGGGTTAGGTTTAGTGTTAGGGTTAGGGCTCGTTTTAGGGTACGGGTTAGGATTAGGGTTCGTGTTAGGGTTAGGGAAGGGGTGAGGGTTAGGGTACGTGTTACGGATAGGGTAGTTATTAAACCTATCCCACTCTCTAGTTACCCATTAGCACGTAAAGGAATATTATTTGGGGGTCCAGCCATGGAGAAGAGTTTAGACACTAAGATAATATAAGGAACACACACATTATAAAGAAATCACATTAGGATTCTCTTTTTAAGCTGTTCCTTAAAACACTAGGGCTTAGGAAATCTATTGGAGGCAGAAGCAGTCAAGGGTAGCCTAGGGTTAGGGTTAGGCTTAGGGTTAGGCTTAGGGTACGGCTTAGGGTACGTGTTCGGGGAGGGCTTCGGGTACGGCGTAGGGTATGGGTTAGGGTTAGGGTTAGGTTTAGTGTTAGGGTTAGGGCTCGTTTTAGGGTACGGGTTAGGATTAGGGTTCGTGTTAGGGTTAGGGTAGGGGTGAGGGTTAGGGTACGTGTTATGGATAGGGTAGTTATTAAACCTATCCCACTCTCTAGTTACCCATTAGCACGTAAAGGAATATTATTTGGGGGTCCAGCCATGGAGAAGAGTTTAGACACTAGGATAAGATAAGGAACACACCCATTATAAAGAAATCACATTAGGATTCTCTTTTTAAGCTGTTCCTTAAAACACTAGTGCTTAGGAAATCTATTGGAGGCAGAAGCAGTCAAGGGTAGCCTAGGGTTAGGGTTAGGCTTAGGGTTAGGCTTAGGGTACGGCTTAGGGTACTGGTTCGGGGAGGGCTTCGGGTACGGCGTAGGGTATGGGTTAGGGTTAGGGTTAGGGTTAGTGTTAGGGTTAGGGCTCGGTTTAGGGTACGGGTTAGGATTAGGGTACGTGTTAGGGTTAGGGTAGGGGTTAGGGTTAGGGTACGCGTTAGGGTTAGGGTAGTTATTAAAACTATCCCACTCTCTAGTTACCCCTTAGCACGTAAAGGAATATTATTTGGGGGTCCAGCCATGGAGAAGAATTTAGACACTAAGGTAATATAAGGAACACACACATTATAAAGAAATCACATTAGGATTCTCTTTTTAAGCTGTTCCTTAAAACACTAGTGCTTAGGAAATCTATTGGAGGCAGAAGCAGTCAAGGGTAGCCTAGGGTTAGGGTTAGGCTTACGTTTAGGCTTACGGTACGGCTTAGGGTACGGGTTCGGGGAGGGCTTCAGGTAGGGCGTAGGGTATGGGTTAGGGTTAGGGTTAGGGTTAGTGTTAGGGTTAGGGCTCGGTTTAGGGTACGGGTTAGGATTAGGGTACGTGTTAGGGTTAGGTTAGGGGTTAGGGTTAGGGTACGCGTTACGGTTAGGGTAGTTATTAAACCTATCCCACTCTCTAGATACCCCTTAGCACGTAAAGGAATATTATTTGGGGGTCCATCCATGGAGAAGAGTTTAGACACTAGGATTAGATAAGGAACACACCCATTATAAGGAAATCACATTAGGATTCTCTTTTTAAGCTGTTCCTTAAAACACTAGTGCTTAGGAAATCTATTGGAGGCAGAAGCAGTCAAGGGTAGCCTAGGGTTAGGGTTAGGCTTAGGGTTAGGCTTAGGGTACGGCTTAGGGTACGTGTTCGGGGAGGGCTTCAGGCACGGCGTAGGGTATGGGTTAGGGTTAGGGTTAGGGTTAGTGTTAGGGTTAGGGCTCGGTTTAGGGTACGGGTTAGGATTAGGGTACGTGTTAGGGTTAGGGTAGGGGTTAGCGTTAGGGTACGCGTTAGGGTTAGGGTAGTTATTAAACCTATCCCACTCTCTAGTTACCCCTTAGCACGTAAAGGAATATTATTTGGGGGTCCAGCCATGGAGAAGAGTTTAGACACTAGGATAAGATAAGGAACACACACATTATAAAGAAATCACATTAGGATTCTCTTTTTAAGCTGTTCCTTAAAACACTAGTGCTTAGGAAATCTATTGGAGGCAGAAGCAGTCAAGGGTAGCCTAGGGTTAGGGTTAGGCTTAGGGTTAGGCTTCGGGTACAGCTTAGGGTACGGGTTCGGGGAGGGCTTCGGGTACGGCGTAGGGTATGGGTTAGGGTTAGGGTTAGGGTTAGTGTTAGGGTTAGGGCTCGGTTTAGGGTACGGGTTAGGATTAGGGTTCGTGTTAGGGTTAGGGTAGGGGTTAGGGTTAGGGTACGTGTTACGGATAGGGTAGTTATTAAACCTATCCCACTCTCTAGTTACCCCTTAGCACGTAAAGGAATATTATTTGGGGGTCCAGCCATGGAGAAGAGTTTAGACACTAGGATAAGATAAGGAACACACCCATTATAAAGAAATCACATTAGGATTCTCTTTTTAAGCTGTTCCTTAAAACACTAGTGCTTAGGAAATCTATTGGAGGCAGAAGCAGTCAAGGGTAGCCTAGGGTTAGGGTTAGGCTTAGGGTTAGGCTTAGGGTACGGCTTAGGGTACGGGTTCGGGGAGGGCTTCGGGTACGGCGTAGGGTATGGGTTAGGGTTAGGGTTAGGGTTAGTGTTAGGGTTAGGGCTCGGTTTAGGGTACGGGTTAGGATTAGGGTACGTGTTAGGGTTAGGGTAGGGGTTAGGGTTAGGGTACGCGTTAGGGTTAGGGTAGTTATTAAACCTATCCCACTCTCTAGATACCCCTTAGCACGTAAAGGAATATTATTAGGGGGTCCAGCCATGGAGAAGAGTTTAGAAACTAAGATAATATAAGGAACACACACATTATAAAGAAATCACATTAGGATTCTCTTTTTAAGCTGTTCCTTAAAACACTAGTGCTTAGGAAATCTATTGGAGGCAGAAGCAGTCAAGGGTAGCCTAGGGTTAGAGTTAGGCTTACTGTTAGGCTTAGGATACGGCTTAGGGTACGTGTTCGGGGAGGGCTTCGGGTACGGCGTAGGGTATGGGTTACGGTTAGGGTTAGGGTTAGTGTTAGGGTTAGGGCTCGGTTTAGGGTACGGGTTAGGATTAGGGTACATGTTAGGGTTAGGGTAGGGGTTAGGGTTAGGGTACGCGTTACGGTTAGGGTAGTTATTAAACCTATCCCACTCTCTAGATACCCCTTAGCACGTAAAGGAATATTATTTGGGGGTCCAGCCATGGAGAAGAGTTTAGACAGTAAGATAATATAAGGAACACACCCATTATAAAGAAATCACATTAGGATTCTCTTTTTAAGCTGTTCCTTAAAACACTAGTGCTTAGGAAATCTATTGGAGGCAGAAGCAGTCAAGGGTAGCCTAGGGTTAGGGTTAGGCTTAGGGTTAGGCTTAGGGTACGGCTTAGGGTACGGGTTCGGGGAGGGCTTCGGGCACGGCGTAGGGTATGGGTTAGGGTTAGGGTTAGGGTTAGTGTTAGGGTTAGGGCTCGGTTTAGGGTACGGGTTAGGATTAGGGTACGTGTTAGGGTTAGGGTAGGGGTTAGCGTTAGGGTACGCGTTAGGGTTAGGGTAGTTATTAAACCTATCCCACTCTCTAGTTACCCCTTAGCACGTAAAGGAATATTATTTGGGGGTCCAGCCATGGAGAAGAGTTTAGACACTAGGATAAGATAAGGAACACACACATTATAAAGAAATCACATTAGGATTCTCTTTTTAAGCTGTTCCTTAAAACACTAGTGCTTAGGAAATCTATTGGAGGCAGAAGCAGTCAAGGGTAGCCTAGGGTTAGGGTTAGGCTTAGGGTTAGGCTTCGGGTACGGCTTAGGGTACGGGTTCGGGGAGGGCTTCGGGTACGGCGTAGGGTATGGGTTAGGGTTAGGGTTAGGGTTAGTGTTAGGGTTAGGGCTCGGTTTAGGGTACGGGTTAGGATTAGGGTTCGTGTTAGGGTTAGGGTAGGGGTTAGGGTTAGGGTACGTGTTACGGATAGGGTAGTTATTAAACCTATCCCACTCTCTAGTTACCCCTTAGCACGTAAAGGAATATTATTTGGGGGTCCAGCCATGGAGAAGAGTTTAGACACTAGGATAAGATAAGGAACACACCCATTATAAAGAAATCACATTAGGATTCTCTTTTTAAGCTGTTCCTTAAAACACTAGTGCTTAGGAAATCTATTGGAGGCAGAAGCAGTCAAGGGTAGCCTAGGGTTAGGGTTAGGCTTAGGGTTAGGCTTAGGGTACGGCTTAGGGTACGGGTTCGGGGAGGGCTTCGGGTACGGCGTAGGGTATGGGTTAGGGTTAGGGTTAGGGTTAGTGTTAGGGTTAGGGCTCGGTTTAGGGTACGGGTTAGGATTAGGGTACGTGTTAGGGTTAGGGTAGGGGTTAGGGTTAGGGTACGCATTAGGGTTAGGGTAGTTATTAAACCTATCCCACTCTCTAGATACCCCTTAGCACGTAAAGGAATATTATTAGGGGGTCCAGCCATGGAGAAGAGTTTAGACACTAAGATAATATAAGGAACACACACATTATAAAGAAATCACATTAGGATTCTCTTTTTAAGCTGTTCCTTAAAACACTAGTGCTTAGGAAATCTATTGGAGGCAGAAGCAGTCAAGGGTAGCCTAGGGTTAGGGTTAGGCTTACTGTTAGGCTTAGGGTACGGCTTAGGGTACGTGTTCGGGGAGGGCTTCGGGTACGGCGTAGGGTATGGGTTACGGTTAGGGTTAGTGTTAGTGTTAGGGTTAGGGCTCGGTTTAGGGTACGGGTTAGGATTAGGGTACGTGTTAGGGTTAGGGTAGGGGTTAGCGTTAGGGTACGTGTTAGGGTTAGGGTAGTTATTAAACCTATCCCACTCTCTAGTTACCCCTTAGCACGTAAAGGAATATTATTTGGGGGTCCAGCCATGGAGAAGAGTTTAGACACTAGGATAAGATAAGGAACACACACATTATAAAGAAATCACATTAGGATTCTCTTTTTAAGCTGTTCCTTAAAACACTAGTGCTTAGGAAATCTATTGGAGGCAGAAGCAGTCAAGGGTAGCCTAGGGTTAGGGTTAGGCTTAGGGTAAGGCTTCGGGTACGGCTTAGGGTACCGGTTCGGGGAGGGCTTCGGGCACGGCGTAGGGTATGTGTTAGGGTTAGGGTTAGGGTTAGTGTTAGGGTTAGGGCTCGGTTTAGGGTACGGGTTAGGATTAGGGTTCGTGTTAGGGTTAGGGTAGGGGTTAGGGTTAGGGTACGTGTTACGGATAGGGTAGTTATTAAACCTATCCCACTCTCTAGTTACCCCTTAGCACGTAAAGGAATATTATTTGGGGGTCCAGCCATGGAGAAGAGTTTAGACACTAGGATAAGATAAGGAACACACCCATTATAAAGAAATCACATTAGGATTCTCTTTTTAAGCTGTTCCTTAAAACACTAGTGCTTAGGAAATCTATTGGAGGCAGAAGCAGTCAAGGGTAGCCTAGGGTTAGGGTTAGGCTTAGGGTTAGGCTTAGGGTACGGCTTAGGGTACGGGTTCGGGGAGGGCTTCGGGTACGGCGTAGGGTATGGGTTAGGGTTAGGGTTAGGGTTAGTGTTAGGGTTAGGGCTCGGTTTAGGGTACGGGTTAGGATTAGGGTACGTGTTAGGGTTAGGGTAGGGGTTAGGGTTAGGGTACGCGTTAGGGTTAGGGTAGTTATTAAACCTATCCCACTCTCTAGATACCCCTTAGCACGTAAAGGAATATTATTAGGGGGTCCAGCCATGGAGAAGAGTTTAGACACTAAGATAATATAAGGAACACACACATTATAAAGAAATCACATTAGGATTCTCTTTTTAAGCTGTTCCTTAAAACACTAGTGCTTAGGAAATCTATTGGAGGCAGAAGCAGTCAAGGGTAGCCTAGGGTTAGGGTTAGGCTTACTGTTAGGCTTAGGGTACGGCTTAGGGTACGTGTTCGGGGAGGGCTTCGGGTACGGCGTAGGGTATGGGTTACGGTTAGGGTTAGGGTTAGTGTTAGGGTTAGGGCTCGGTTTAGGGTACGGGTTAGGATTAGGGTACATGTTAGGGTTAGGGTAGGGGTTAGGGTTAGGGTACGCGTTACGGTTAGGGTAGTTATTAAACCTATCCCACTCTCTAGATACCCCTTAGCACGTAAAGGAATATTATTTGGGGGTCCAGCCATGGAGAAGAGTTTAGACAGTAAGATAATATAAGGAACACACCCATTATAAAGAAATCACATTAGGATTCTCTTTTTAAGCTGTTCCTTAAAACACTAGTGCTTAGGAAATCTATTGGAGGCAGAAGCAGTCAAGGGTAGCCTAGGGTTAGGGTTAGGCTTAGGGTTAGGCTTAGGGTACGGCTTAGGGTACGGGTTCGGGGAGGGCTTCGGGCACGGCGTAGGGTATGGGTTAGGGTTAGGGTTAGGGTTAGTGTTAGGGTTAGGGCTCGGTTTAGGGTACGGGTTAGGATTAGGGTACGTGTTAGGGTTAGGGTAGGGGTTAGCGTTAGGGTATGCGTTAGGGTTAGGGTAGTTATTAAACCTATCCCACTCTCTAGTTACCCCTTAGCACGTAAAGGAATATTATTTGGGTGTCCAGCCATGGAGAAGAGTTTAGACACTAGGATAAGATAAGGGACACACACATTATAAAGAAATCACATTAGGATTCTCTTTTTAAGCTGTTCCTTAAAACACTAGTGCTTAGGAAATCTATTGGAGGCAGAAGCAGTCAAGGGTAGCCTAGGGTTAGGGTTAGGCTTACTGTTAGGCTTAGGGTACGGCTTAGGGTACGTGTTCGGGGAGGGCTTCGGGTACGGCGTAGGGTATGGGTTACGGTTAGGGTTAGGGTTAGTGTTGGGGTTAGGGCTCGGTTTAGGGTACGGGTTAGGATTAGGGTACATGTTAGGGTTAGGGTAGGGGTTAGGGTTAGGGTACGCGTTACGGTTAGGGTAGTTATTAAACCTATCCCACTCTCTAGATACCCCTTAGCACGTAAAGGAATATTATTTGGGGGTCCAGCCATGGAGAAGAGTTTAGACAGTAAGATAATATAAGGAACACAACCATTATAAAGAAATCACATTAGGATTCTCTTTTTAAGCTGTTCCTTAAAACACTAGTGCTTAGGAAATCTATTGGAGGCAGAAGCAGTCAAGGGTAGCCTAGGGTTAGGGTTAGGCTTAGGGTTAGGCTTAGGGTACGGCTTAGGGTACGGGTTCGGGGAGGGCTTCGGGTACGGCGTAGGGTATGGGTTAGGGTTAGGGTTAGGGTTAGTGTTAGGGTTAGGGCTCGGTTTAGGGTACGGGTTAGGATTAGGGTACGTGTTAGGGTTAGGGTAGGGGTTAGGGTTAGGGTACGCATTAGGGTTAGGGTAGTTATTAAACCTATCCCACTCTCTAGATACCCCTTAGCACGTAAAGGAATATTATTAGGGGGTCCAGCCATGGAGAAGAGTTTAGACACTAAGATAATATAAGGAACACACACATTATAAAGAAATCACATTAGGATTCTCTTTTTAAGCTGTTCCTTAAAACACTAGTGCTTAGGAAATCTATTGGAGGCAGAAGCAGTCAAGGGTAGCCTAGGGTTAGGGTTAGGCTTACTGTTAGGCTTAGGGTACGGCTTAGGGTACGTGTTCGGGGAGGGCTTCGGGTACGGCGTAGGGTATGGGTTACGGTTAGGGTTAGGGTTAGTGTTAGGGTTAGGGCTCGGTTTAGGGTACGGGTTAGGATTAGGGTACATGTTAGGGTTAGGGTAGGGGTTAGGGTTAGGGTACGCGTTACGGTTAGGGTAGTTATTAAACCTATCCCACTCTCTAGATACCCCTTAGCACGTAAAGGAATATTATTTGGGGGTCGAGCCATGGAGAAGAGTTTAGACAGTAAGATAATATAAGGAACACACCCATTATAAAGAAATCACATTAGGATTCTCTTTTTAAGCTGTTCCTTAAAACACTAGTGCTTAGGAAATCTATTGGAGGCAGAAGCAGTCAAGGGTAGCCTAGGGTTAGGGTTAGGCTTAGGGTTAGGCTTAGGGTACGGCTTAGGGTACGGGTTCGGGGAGGGCTTCGGGCACGGCATAGGGTATGGGTTAGGGTTAGGGTTAGGGTTAGTGTTAGGGTTAGGGCTCGGTTTAGGGTACGGGTTAGGATTAGGGTACGTGTTAGGGTTAGGGTAGGGGTTAGCGTTAGGGTATGCGTTAGGGTTAGGGTAGTTATTAAACCTATCCCACTCTCTAGTTACCCCTTAGCACGTAAAGGAATATTATTTGGGGGTCCAGCCATGGAGAAGAGTTTAGACACTAGGATAAGATAAGGAACACACACATTATAAAGAAATCACATTAGGATTCTCTTTTTAAGCTGTTCCTTAAAACACTAGTGCTTAGGAAATCTATTGGAGGCAGAAGCAGTCAAGGGTAGCCTAGGGTTAGGGTTAGGCTTACTGTTAGGCTTAGGGTACGGCTTAGGGTACGTGTTCGGGGAGGGCTTCGGGTACGGCGTAGGGTATGGGTTATGGTTAGGGTTAGGGTTAGTGTTAGGGTTAGGGCTCGGTTTAGGGTACGGGTTAGGATTAGGGTACATGTTAGGGTTAGGGTAGGGGTTAGGGTTAGGGTACGCGTTACGGTTAGGGTAGTTATTAAACCTATCCCACTCTCTAGATACCCCTTAGCACGTAAAGGAATATTATTTGGGGGTCCAGCCATGGAGAAGAGTTTAGACAGTAAGATAATATAAGGAACACACCCATTATAAAGAAATCACATTAGGATTCTCTTTTTAAGCTGTTCCTTAAAACACTAGTGCTTAGGAAATGTATTGGAGGCAGAAGCAGTCAAGGGTAGCCTAGGGTTAGGGTTAGGCTTAGGGTTAGGCTTAGGGTACGGCTTAGGGTACGGGTTCGGGGAGGGCTTCGGGCACGGCGTAGGGTATGGGTTAGGGTTAGGGTTAGGGTTAGTGTTAGGGTTAGGGCTCGGTTTAGGGTACGGGTTAGGATTAGGGTACGTGTTAGGGTTAGGGTAGGGGTTAGCGTTAGGGTACGCGTTAGGGTTAGGGTAGTTATTAAACCTATCCCACTCTCTAGTTACCCCTTAGCACGTAAAGGAATATTATTTGGGGGTCCAGCCATGGAGAAGAGTTTAGACACTGGGATAAGATAAGGAACACACACATTATAAAGAAATCACATTAGGATTCTCTTTTTAAGCTGTTCCTTAAAACACTAGTGCTTAGGAAATCTATTGGAGGCAGAAGCAGTCAAGGGTAGCCTAGGGTTAGGGTTAGGCTTAGGGTTAGGCTTCGGGTACGGCGTAGGGTATGGGTTAGGGTTAGGGTTAGGGTTAGTGTTAGGGTTAGGGCTCGGTTTAGGGTACGGGTTAGGATTAGGGTTCGTGTTTGGGTTAGGGTAGGGGTTAGGGTTAGGGTACGTGTTACGGATAGGGTACTTATTAAACCTATCCCACTCTCTAGTTACCCCTTAGCACGTAAAGGAATATTATTTGGGGGTCCAGCCATGGAGAAGAGTTTAGACACTAGGATAAGATAAGGAACACACCCATTATAAAGAAATCACATTAGGATTCTCTTTTTAAGCTGTTCCTTAAAACACTAGTGCTTAGGAAATCTATTGGAGGCAGAAGCAGTCAAGGGTAGCCTAGGGTTAGGGTTAGGCTTAGGGTTAGGCTTAGGGTACGGCTTAGGGTACGGGTTCGGGGAGGGCTTCGGGTACGGCGTAGGGTATGGGTTAGGGTTAGGGTTAGGGTTAGTGTTAGGGTTAGGGCTCGGTTTAGGGTACGGGTTAGGATTAGGGTACGTGTTAGGGTTAGGGTAGGGGTTAGGGTTAGGGTACGCATTAGGGTTAGGGTAGTTATTAAACCTATCCCACTCTCTAGATACCCCTTAGCACGTAAAGGAATATTATTAGGGGGTCCAGCCATGGAGAAGAGTTTAGACACTAAGATAATATAAGGAACACACACATTATAAAGAAATCACATTAGGATTCTCTTTTTAAGCTGTTCCTTAAAACACTAGTGCTTAGGAAATCTATTGGAGGCAGAAGCAGTCAAGGGTAGCCTAGGGTTAGGGTTAGGCTTACTGTTAGGCTTAGGGTACGGCTTAGGGTACGTGTTCGGGGAGGGCTTCGGGTACGGCGTAGGGTATGGGTTACGGTTAGGGTTAGTGTTAGTGTTAGGGTTAGGGCTCGGTTTAGGGTACGGGTTAGGATTAGGGTACATGTTAGGGTTAGGGTAGGGGTTAGGGTTAGGGTACGCGTTACGGTTAGGGTAGTTATTAAACCTATCCCACTCTCTAGATACCCCTTAGCACGTAAAGGAATATTATTTGGGGGTCGAGCCATGGAGAAGAGTTTAGACAGTAAGATAATATAAGGAACACACCCATTATAAAGAAATCACATTAGGATTCTCTTTTTAAGCTGTTCCTTAAAACACTAGTGCTTAGGAAATCTATTGGAGGCAGAAGCAGTCAAGGGTAGCCTAGGGTTAGGGTTAGGCTTAGGGTTAGGCTTAGGGTACGGCTTAGGGTACGGGTTCGGGGAGGGCTTCGGGCACGGCGTAGGGTATGGGTTAGGGTTAGGGTTAGGGTTAGTGTTAGGGTTAGGGCTCGGTTTAGGGTACGGGTTAGGATTAGGGTACGTGTTAGGGTTAGGGTAGGGGTTAGCGTTAGGGTATGCGTTAGGGTTAGGGTAGTTATTAAACCTATCCCACTCTCTAGTTACCCCTTAGCACGTAAAGGAATATTATTTGGGGGTCCAGCCATGGAGAAGAGTTTAGACACTAGGATAAGATAAGGAACACACACATTATAAAGAAATCACATTAGGATTCTCTTTTTAAGCTGTTCCTTAAAACACTAGTGCTTAGGAAATCTATTGGAGGCAGAAGCAGTCAAGGGTAGCCTAGGGTTAGGGTTAGGCTTACTGTTAGGCTTAGGGTACGGCTTAGGGTACGTGTTCGGGGAGGGCTTCGGGTACGGCGTAGGGTATGGGTTATGGTTAGGGTTAGGGTTAGTGTTAGGGTTAGGGCTCGGTTTAGGGTACGGGTTAGGATTAGGGTACATGTTAGGGTTAGGGTAGGGGTTAGGGTTAGGGTACGCGTTACGGTTAGGGTAGTTATTAAACCTATCCCACTCTCTAGATACCCCTTAGCACGTAAAGGAATATTATTTGGGGGTCCAGCCATGGAGAAGAGTTTAGACAGTAAGATAATATAAGGAACACACCCATTATAAAGAAATCACATTAGGATTCTCTTTTTAAGCTGTTCCTTAAAACACTAGTGCTTAGGAAATCTATTGGAGGCAGAAGCAGTCAAGGGTAGCCTAGGGTTAGGGTTAGGCTTAGGGTTAGGCTTAGGGTACGGCTTAGGGTACGGGTTCGGGGAGGGCTTCGGGTACGGCGTAGGGTATGGGTTAGGGTTAGGGTTAGGGTTAGTGTTAGGGTTAGGGCTCGGTTTAGGGTACGGGTTAGGATTAGGGTACGTGTTAGGGTTAGGGTAGGGGTTAGGGTTAGGGTACGCGTTAGGGTTAGGGTAGTTATTAAACCTATCCCACTCTCTAGATACCCCTTAGCACGTAAAGGAATATTATTAGGGGGTCCAGCCATGGAGAAGAGTTTAGACACTAAGATAATATAAGGAACACACACATTATAAAGAAATCACATTAGGATTCTCTTTTTAAGCTGTTCCTTAAAACACTAGTGCTTAGGAAATCTATTGGAGGCAGAAGCAGTCAAGGGTAGCCTAGGGTTAGGGTTAGGCTTACTGTTAGGCTTAGGGTACGGCTTAGGGTACGTGTTCGGGGAGGGCTTCGGGTACGGCGTAGGGTATGGGTTACGGTTAGGGTTAGGGTTAGTGTTAGGGTTAGGGCTCGGTTTAGGGTACGGGTTAGGATTAGGGTACATGTTAGGGTTAGGGTAGGGGTTAGGGTTAGGGTACGCGTTACGATTAGGGTAGTTATTAAACCTATCCCACTCTCTAGATACCCCTTAGCACGTAAAGGAATATTATTTGGGGGTCCAGCCATGGAGAAGAGTTTAGACAGTAAGATAATATAAGGAACACACCCATTATAAAGAAATCACATTAGGATTCTCTTTTTAAGCTGTTCCTTAAAACACTAGTGCTTAGGAAATGTATTGGAGGCAGAAGCAGTCAAGGGTAGCCTAGGGTTAGGGTTAGGCTTAGGGTTAGGCTTAGGGTACGGCTTAGGGTACGGGTTCGGGGAGGGCTTCGGGCACGGCGTAGGGTATGGGTTAGGGTTAGGGTTAGGATTAGTGTTAGGGTTAGGGCTCGGTTTAGGGTACGGGTTAGGATTAGGGTACGTGTTAGGGTTAGGGTAGGGGTTAGCGTTAGGGTACGCGTTAGGGTTAGGGTAGTTATTAAACCTATCCCACTCTCTAGTTACCCCTTAGCACGTAAAGGAATATTATTTGGGGGTCCAGCCATGGAGAAGAGTTTAGACACTAGGATAAGATAAGGAACACACACATTATAAAGAAATCACATTAGGATTCTCTTTTTAAGCTGTTCCTTAAAACACTAGTGCTTAGGAAATCTATTGGAGGCAGAAGCAGTCAAGGGTAGCCTAGGGTTAGGGTTAGGCTTAGGGTTAGGCTTCGGGTACGGCGTAGGGTATGGGTTAGGGTTAGGGTTAGGGTTAGTGTTAGGGTTAGGGCTCGGTTTAGGGTACGGGTTAGGATTAGGGTTCGTGTTAGGGTTAGGGTAGGGGTTAGGGTTAGGGTACGTGTTACGGATAGGGTACTTATTAAACCTATCCCACTCTCTAGTTACCCCTTAGCACGTAAAGGAATATTATTTGGGGGTCCAGCCATGGAGAAGAGTTTAGACACTAGGATAAGATAAGGAACACACCCATTATAAAGAAATCACATTAGGATTCTCTTTTTAAGTTGTTCCTTAAAACACTAGTGCTTAGGAAATCTATTGGAGGCAGAAGCAGTCAAGGGTAGCCTAGGGTTAGGGTTAGGCTTAGGGTTAGGCTTAGGGTACGGCTTAGGGTACGGGTTCGGGGAGGGCTTCGGGTACGGCGTAGGGTATGGGTTAGGGTTAGGGTTAGGGTTAGTGTTAGGGTTAGGGCTCGGTTTAGGGTACGGGTTAGGATTAGGGTACGTGTTAGGGTTAGGGTAGGGGTTAGGGTTAGGGTACGCGTTAGGGTTAGGGTAGTTATTAAACCTATCCCACTCTCTAGATACCCCTTAGCACGTAAAGGAATATTATTAGGGGGTCCAGCCATGGAGAAGAGTTTAGACACTAAGATAATATAAGGAACACACACATTATAAAGAAATCACATTAGGATTCTCTTTTTAAGCTGTTCCTTAAAACACTAGTGCTTAGGAAATCTATTGGAGGCAGAAGCAGTCAAGGGTAGCCTAGGGTTAGGGTTAGGCTTACTGTTAGGCTTAGGGTACGGCTTAGGGTACGTGTTCGGGGAGGGCTTCGGGAACGGCGTAGGGTATGGGTTACGGTTAGGGTTAGGGTTAGTGTTAGGGTTAGGGCTCGGTTTAGGGTACGGGTTAGGATTAGGGTACATGTTAGGGTTAGGGTAGGGGTTAGGGTTAGGGTACGCATTACGGTTAGGGTAGTTATTAAACCTATCCCACTCTCTAGATACCCCTTAGCACGTAAAGGAATATTATTTGGGGGTCCACCATGGAGAAGAGTTTAGACAGTAAGATAATATAAGGAACACACCCATTATAAAGAAATCACATTAGGATTCTCTTTTTAAGCTGTTCCTTAAAACACTAGTGCTTAGGAAATGTATTGGAGGCAGAAGCAGTCAAGGGTAGCCTAGGGTTAGGGTTAGGCTTAGGGTTAGGCTTAGGGTACGGCTTAGGGTACGGGTTCGGGGAGGGCTTCGGGCACGGCGTAGGGTATGGGTTAGGGTTAGGGTTAGGGTTAGTGTTAGGGTTAGGGCTCGGTTTAGGGTACGGGTTAGGATTAGGGTACGTGTTAGGGTTAGGGTAGGGGTTAGCGTTAGGGTACGCGTTAGGGTTAGGGTAGTTATTAAACCTATCCCACTCTCTAGTTACCCCTTAGCACGTAAAGGAATATTATTTGGGGGTCCAGCCATGGAGAAGACTTTAGACACTAGGATAAGATAAGGAACACACACATTATAAAGAAATCACATTAGGATTCTCTTTTTAAGCTGTTCCTTAAAACACTAGTGCTTAGGAAATCTATTGGAGGCAGAAGCAGTCAAGGGTAGCCTAGGGTTAGGGTTAGGCTTAGGGTTAGGCTTCGGGTACGGCTTAGGGTACGGGTTCGGGGAGGGCTTCGGGTACGGCGTAGGGTATGGGTTAGGGTTAGGGTTAGGGTTAGTGTTAGGGTTAGGGCTCGGTTTAGGGTACGGGTTAGGATTAGGGTTCGTGTTAGGGTTAGGGTAGGGGTTAGGTTTAGGGTACGTGTTACGGATAGGGTAGTTATTAAACCTATCCCACTCTCTAGTTACCCCTTAGCACGTAAAGGAATATTATTTGGGGGTCCAGCCATGGAGAAGAGTTTAGACACTAGGATAAGATAAGGAACACACCCATTATAAAGAAATCACATTAGGATTCTCTTTTTAAGCTGTTCCTTAAAACACTAGTGCTTAGGAAATCTATTGGAGGCAGAAGCAGTCAAGGGTAGCCTAGGGTTAGGGTTAGGCTTAGGGTTAGGCTTAGGGTACGGCTTAGGGTACGGGTTCGGGGAGGGCTTCGGGTACGGTGTAGGGTATGGGTTAGGGTTAGGGTTAGGGTTAGTGTTAGGGTTAGGGCTCGGTTTAGGGTACGGGTTAGGATTAGGGTACGTGTTAGGGTTAGGGTAGGGGTTAGGGTTAGGGTACGCGTTAGGGTTAGGGTAGTTATTAAACCTATCCCACTCTCTAGATGCCCCTTAGCACGTAAAGGAATATTATTAGGGGGTCCAGCCATGGAGAAGAGTTTAGACACTAAGATAATATAAGGAACACACCCATTATAAAGAAATCACATTAGGATTCTCTTTTTAAGCTGTTCCTTAAAACACTAGTGCTTAGGAAATCTATTGGAGGCAGAAGCAGTCAAGGGTAGCCTAGGGTTAGGGTTAGGCTTAGGGTTAGGCTTAGGGTACGGCTTAGGGTACGGGTTCGGGGAGGGCTTCGGGCACGGCGTAGGGTATGGGTTAGGGTTAGGGTTAGGGTTAGGGTTAGGGTTAGGGCTCGGTTTAGGGTACGGGTTAGGATTAGGGTACGTGTTAGGGTTAGGGTAGGGGTTAGCGTTAGGGTACGCGTTAGGGTTAGGGTAGTTATTAAACCTATCCCACTCTCTAGTTACCCCTTAGCACGTAAAGGAATATTATTTGGGGGTCCAGCCATGGAGAAGAGTTTAGACACTAGGATAAGATAAGGAACACACACATTATAAAGAAATCACATTAGGATTCTCTTTTTAAGCTGTTCCTTAAAACACTAGTGCTTAGGAAATCTATTGGAGGCAGAAGCAGTCAAGGGTAGCCTAGGGTTAGGGTTAGGCTTACTGTTAGGCTTAGGGTACGGCTTAGGGTACGTGTTCGGGGAGGGCTTCGGGTACGGCGTAGGGTATGGGTTACGGTTAGGGTTAGGGTTAGTGTTAGGGTTAGGGCTCGGTTTAGGGTACGGGTTAGGATTAGGGTACATGTTAGGGTTAGGGTAGGGGTTAGGGTTAGGGTACGCGTTACGATTAGGGTAGTTATTAAACCTATCCCACTCTCTAGATACCCCTTAGCACGTAAAGGAATATTATTTGGGGGTCCAGCCATGGAGAAGAGTTTAGACAGTAAGATAATATAAGGAACACACCCATTATAAAGAAATCACATTAGGATTCTCTTTTTAAGCTGTTCCTTAAAACACTAGTGCTTAGGAAATGTATTGGAGGCAGAAGCAGTCAAGGGTAGCCTAGGGTTAGGGTTAGGCTTAGGGTTAGGCTTAGGGTACGGCTTAGGGTACGGGTTCGGGGAGGGCTTCGGGCACGGCGTAGGGTATGGGTTAGGGTTAGGGTTAGGATTAGTGTTAGGGTTAGGGCTCGGTTTAGGGTACGGGTTAGGATTAGGGTACGTGTTAGGGTTAGGGTAGGGGTTAGCGTTAGGGTACGCGTTAGGGTTAGGGTAGTTATTAAACCTATCCCACTCTCTAGTTACCCCTTAGCACGTAAAGGAATATTATTTGGGGGTCCAGCCATGGAGAAGAGTTTAGACACTAGGATAAGATAAGGAACACACACATTATAAAGAAATCACATTAGGATTCTCTTTTTAAGCTGTTCCTTAAAACACTAGTGCTTAGGAAATCTATTGGAGGCAGAAGCAGTCAAGGGTAGCCTAGGGTTAGGGTTAGGCTTAGGGTTAGGCTTCGGGTACGGCGTAGGGTATGGGTTAGGGTTAGGGTTAGGGTTAGTGTTAGGGTTAGGGCTCGGTTTAGGGTACGGGTTAGGATTAGGGTTCGTGTTAGGGTTAGGGTAGGGGTTAGGGTTAGGGTACGTGTTACGGATAGGGTACTTATTAAACCTATCCCACTCTCTAGTTACCCCTTAGCACGTAAAGGAATATTATTTGGGGGTCCAGCCATGGAGAAGAGTTTAGACACTAGGATAAGATAAGGAACACACCCATTATAAAGAAATCACATTAGGATTCTCTTTTTAAGCTGTTCCTTAAAACACTAGTGCTTAGGAAATCTATTGGAGGCAGAAGCAGTCAAGGGTAGCCTAGGGTTAGGGTTAGGCTTAGGGTTAGGCTTAGGGTACGGCTTAGGGTACGGGTTCGGGGAGGGCTTCGGGTACGGCGTAGGGTATGGGTTAGGGTTAGGGTTAGGGTTAGTGTTAGGGTTAGGGCTCGGTTTAGGGTACGGGTTAGGATTAGGGTACGTGTTAGGGTTAGGGTAGGGGTTAGGGTTAGGGTACGCGTTAGGGTTAGGGTAGTTATTAAACCTATCCCACTCTCTAGATACCCCTTAGCACGTAAAGGAATATTATTAGGGGGTCCAGCCATGGAGAAGAGTTTAGACACTAAGATAATATAAGGAACACACACATTATAAAGAAATCACATTAGGATTCTCTTTTTAAGCTGTTCCTTAAAACACTAGTGCTTAGGAAATCTATTGGAGGCAGAAGCAGTCAAGGGTAGCCTAGGGTTAGGGTTAGGCTTACTGTTAGGCTTAGGGTACGGCTTAGGGTACGTGTTCGGGGAGGGCTTCGGGAACGGCGTAGGGTATGGGTTACGGTTAGGGTTAGGGTTAGTGTTAGGGTTAGGGCTCGGTTTAGGGTACGGGTTAGGATTAGGGTACATGTTAGGGTTAGGGTAGGGGTTAGGGTTAGGGTACGCATTACGGTTAGGGTAGTTATTAAACCTATCCCACTCTCTAGATACCCCTTAGCACGTAAAGGAATATTATTTGGGGGTCCACCATGGAGAAGAGTTTAGACAGTAAGATAATATAAGGAACACACCCATTATAAAGAAATCACATTAGGATTCTCTTTTTAAGCTGTTCCTTAAAACACTAGTGCTTAGGAAATGTATTGGAGGCAGAAGCAGTCAAGGGTAGCCTAGGGTTAGGGTTAGGCTTAGGGTTAGGCTTAGGGTACGGCTTAGGGTACGGGTTCGGGGAGGGCTTCGGGCACGGCGTAGGGTATGGGTTAGGGTTAGGGTTAGGGTTAGTGTTAGGGTTAGGGCTCGGTTTAGGGTACGGGTTAGGATTAGGGTACGTGTTAGGGTTAGGGTAGGGGTTAGCGTTAGGGTACGCGTTAGGGTTAGGGTAGTTATTAAACCTATCCCACTCTCTAGTTACCCCTTAGCACGTAAAGGAATATTATTTGGGGGTCCAGCCATGGAGAAGAGTTTAGACACTAGGATAAGATAAGGAACACACACATTATAAAGAAATCACATTAGGATTCTCTTTTTAAGCTGTTCCTTAAAACACTAGTGCTTAGGAAATCTATTGGAGGCAGAAGCAGTCAAGGGTAGCCTAGGGTTAGGGTTAGGCTTAGGGTTAGGCTTCGGGTACGGCTTAGGGTACGGGTTCGGGGAGGGCTTCGGGTACGGCGTAGGGTATGGGTTAGGGTTAGGGTTAGGGTTAGTGTTAGGGTTAGGGCTCAGTTTAGGGTACGGGTTAGGATTAGTGTTCGTGTTAGGGTTAGGGTAGGGGTTAGGTTTAGGGTACGTGTTACGGATAGGGTAGTTATTAAACCTATCCCACTCTCTAGTTACCCCTTAGCACGTAAAGGAATATTATTTGGGGGTCCAGCCATGGAGAAGAGTTTAGACACTAGGATAAGATAAGGAACACACCCATTATAAAGAAATCACATTAGGATTCTCTTTTTAAGCTGTTCCTTAAAACACTAGTGCTTAGGAAATCTATTGGAGGCAGAAGCAGTAAAGGGTAGCCTAGGGTTAGGGTTAGGCTTAGGGTTAGGCTTAGGGTACGGCTTAGGGTACGGGTTCGGGGAGGGCTTCGGGTACGGTGTAGGGTATGGGTTAGGGTTAGGGTTAGGGTTAGTGTTAGGGTTAGGGCTCGGTTTAGGGTACGGGTTAGGATTAGGGTACGTGTTAGGGTTAGGGTAGGGGTTAGGGTTAGGGTACGCGTTAGGGTTAGGGTAGTTATTAAACCTATCCCACTCTCTAGATGCCCCTTAGCACGTAAAGGAATATTATTAGGGGGTCCAGCCATGGAGAAGAGTTTAGACACTAAGATAATATAAGGAACACACCCATTATAAAGAAATCACATTAGGATTCTCTTTTTAAGCTGTTCCTTAAAACACTAGTGCTTAGGAAATCTATTGGAGGCAGAAGCAGTCAAGGGTAGCCTAGGGTTAGGGTTAGGCTTAGGGTTAGGCTTAGGGTACGGCTTAGGGTACGGGTTCGGGGAGGGCTTCGGGCACGGCGTAGGGTATGGGTTAGGGTTAGGGTTAGGGTTAGGGTTAGGGTTAGGGCTCGGTTTAGGGTACGGGTTAGGATTAGGGTACGTGTTAGGGTTAGGGTAGGGGTTAGCGTTAGGGTACGCGTTAGGGTTAGGGTAGTTATTAAACCTATCCCACTCTCTAGTTACCCCTTAGCACGTAAAGGAATATTATTTGGGGGTCCAGCCATGGAGAAGAGTTTAGACACTAGGATAAGATAAGGAACACACACATTATAAAGAAATCACATTAGGATTCTCTTTTTAAGCCGTTCCTTAAAACACTAGTGCTTAGGAAATCTATTGGAGGCAGAAGCAGTCAAGGGTAGCCTAGGGTTAGGGTTAGGCTTAGGGTTAGGCTTCGGGTACGGCTTAGGGTACGGGTTCGGGGAGGGCTTCGGGTACGGCGTAGGGTATGGGTTAGGGTTAGGGTTAGGGTTAGTGTTAGGGTTAGGGCTCGGTTTAGGGTACGGGTTAGGATTAGGGTTCGTGTTAGGGTTAGGGTAGGGGTTAGGGTTAGGGTACGTGTTACGGATAGGGTAGTTATTAAACCTATCCCACTCTCTAGTTACCCCTTAGCACGTAAAGGAATATTATTTGGGGGTCCAGCCATGGAGAAGAGTTTAGACACTAGGATAAGATAAGGAACACACCCATTATAAAGAAATCACATTAGGATTCTCTTTTTAAGCTGTTCCTTAAAACACTAGTGCTTAGGAAATCTATTGGAGGCAGAAGCAGTCAAGGGTAGCCTAGGGTTAGGGTTAGGCTTAGGGTTAGGCTTAGGGTACGGCTTAGGGTACGGGTTCGGGGAGGGCTTCGGGTACGGCGTAGGGTATGGGTTAGGGTTAGGGTTAGGGTTAGTGTTAGGGTTAGGGCTCGGTTTAGGGTACGGGTTAGGATTAGGGTACGTGTTAGGGTTAGGGTAGGGGTTAGGGTTAGGGTACGCGTTAGGGTTAGGGTAGTTATTAAACCTATCCCACTCTCTAGATACCCCTTAGCACGTAAAGGAATATTATTAGGGGGTCCAGCCATGGAGAAGAGTTTAGACACTAAGATAATATAAGGAACACACACATTATAAAGAAATCACATTAGGATTCTCCTTTTAAGCTGTTCCTTAAAACAATAGTGCTTAGGAAATCTATTGGAGGCAGAAGCAGTCAAGGGTAGCCTAGGGTTAGGGTTAGGCTTACTGTTAGGCTTAGGGTACGGCTTAGGGTACGTGTTCGGGGAGGGCTTCGGGTACGGCGTAGGGTATGGGTTACGGTTAGGGTTAGGGTTAGTGTTAGGGTTAGGGCTCGGTTTAGGGTACGGGTTAGGATTAGGGTACATGTTAGGGTTAGGGTAGGGGTTAGGGTTAGGGTACGCGTTACGATTAGGGTAGTTATTAAACCTATCCCACTCTCTAGATACCCCTTAGCACGTAAAGGAATATTATTTGGGGGTCCAGCCATGGAGAAGAGTTTAGACAGTAAGATAATATAAGGAACACACCCATTATAAAGAAATCACATTAGGATTCTCTTTTTAAGCTGTTCCTTAAAACACTAGTGCTTAGGAAATCTATTGGAGGCAGAAGCAGTCAAGGGTAGCCTAGGGTTAGGGTTAGGCTTAGGGTTAGGCTTAGGGTACGGCTTAGGGTACGGGTTCGGGGAGGGCTTCGGGCACGGCGTAGGGTATGGGTTAGTGTTAGGGTTAGGGTTAGGGTTAGGGTTAGGGCTCGGTTTAGGGTACGGGTTAGGATTAGGGTACGTGTTAGGGTTAGGGTAGGGGTTAGCGTTAGGGTACGCGTTAGGGTTAGGGTAGTTATTAAACCTATCCCACTCTCTAGTTACCCCTTAGCACGTAAAGGAATATTATTTGGGGGTCCAGCCATGGAGAAGAGTTTAGACACTAGGATAAGATAAGGAACACACACATTATAAAGAAACCACATTAGGATTCTCTTTTTAAGCCGTTCCTTAAAACACTAGTGCTTAGGAAATCTATTGGAGGCAGAAGCAGTCAAGGGTAGCCTAGGGTTAGGGTTAGGCTTAGGGTTAGGCTTCGGGTACGGCGTAGGGTATGGGTTAGGGTTAGGGTTAGGGTTAGTGTTAGGGTTAGGGCTCGGTTTAGGGTACGGGTTAGGATTAGGGTTCGTGTTAGGGTTAGGGTAGGGGTTAGGGTTAGGGTACGTGTTACGGATAGGGTAGTTATTAAACCTATCCCACTCTCTAGTTACCCCTTAGCACGTAAAGGAATATTATTTGGGGGTCCAGCCATGGAGAAGAGTTTAGACACTAGGATAAGATAAGGAACACACCCATTATAAAGAAATCACATTAGGATTCTCTTTTTAAGCTGTTCCTTAAAACACTAGTGCTTAGGAAATCTATTGGAGGCAGAAGCAGTCAAGGGTAGCCTAGGGTTAGGGTTAGGCTTAGGGTTAGGCTTAGGGTACGGCTTAGGGTACGGGTTCGGGGAGGGCTTCGGGTACGGCGTAGGGTATGGGTTAGGGTTAGGGTTAGGGTTAGTGTTAGGGTTAGGGCTCGGTTTAGGGTACGGGTTAGGATTAGGGTACGTGTTAGGGTTAGGGTAGGGGTTAGGGTTAGGGTACGCGTTAGGGTTAGGGTAGTTATTAAACCTATCCCACTCTCTAGATACCCCTTAGCACGTAAAGGAATATTATTAGGGGGTCCAGCCATGGAGAAGAGTTTAGACACTAAGATAATATAAGGAACACACACATTATAAAGAAATCACATTAGGATTCTCTTTTTAAGCTGTTCCTTAAAACACTAGTGCTTAGGAAATCTATTGGAGGCAGAAGCAGTCAAGGGTAGCCTAGGGTTAGGGTTAGGCTTACTGTTAGGCTTAGGGTACGGCTTAGGGTACGTGTTCGGGGAGGGCTTCGGGTACGGCGTAGGGTATGGGTTACGGTTAGGGTTAGGGTTAGTGTTAGGGTTAGGGCTCGGTTTAGGTTACGGGTTAGGATTAGGGTACATGTTAGGGTTAGGGTAGGGGTTAGGGTTAGGGTACGCATTACGGTTAGGGTAGTTATTAAACCTATCCCACTCTCTAGATACCCCTTAGCACGTAAAGGAATATTATTTGGGGGTCCAGCCATGGAGAAGAGTTTAGACAGTAAGATAATATAAGGAACACACCCATTATAAAGAAATCACATTAGGATTCTCTTTTTAAGCTGTTCCTTAAAACACTAGTGCTTAGGAAATCTACTGGAGGCAGAAGCAGTCAAGGGTAGCCTAGGGTTAGGGTTAGGCTTAGGGTTAGGCTTAGGGTACGGCTTAGGGTACGGGTTCGGGGAGGGCTTCGGGCACGGCGTAGGGTATGGGTTAGGGTTAGGGTTAGGGTTAGTGTTAGGGTTAGGGCTCGGTTTAGGGTACGGGTTAGGATTAGGGTACGTGTTAGGGTTAGGGTAGGGGTTAGCGTTAGGGTACGCGTTAGGGTTAGGGTAGTTATTAAACCTATCCCACTCTCTAGTTACCCCTTAGCACGTAAAGGAATATTATTTGGGGGTCCAGCCATGGAGAAGAGTTTAGACACTAGGATAAGATAAGGAACACACACATTATAAAGAAATCACATTAGGATTCTCTTTTTAAGCTGTTCCTTAAAACACTAGTGCTTAGGAAATCTATTGGAGGCAGAAGCAGTCAAGGGTAGCCTAGGGTTAGGGTTAGGCTTAGGGTTAGGCTTCGGGTACGGCTTAGGGTACGGGTTCGGGGAGGGCTTCGGGTACGGCGTAGGGTATGGGTTATGGTTAGGGTTAGGGTTAGTGTTAGGGTTAGGGCTCGGTTTAGGGTACGGGTTAGGATTAGGGTTCGTGTTAGGGTTAGGGTAGGGGTTAGGGTTAGGGTACGTGTTACGGATAGGGTAGTTATTAAACCTATCCCACTCTCTAGTTACCCCTTAGCACGTAAAGGAATATTATTTGGGGGTCCAGCCATGGAGAAGAGTTTAGACACTAGGATAAGATAAGGAACACACCCATTATAAAGAAATCACATTAGGATTCTCTTTTTAAGCTGTTCCTTAAAACACTAGTGCTTAGGAAATCTATTGGAGGCAGAAGCAGTCAAGGGTAGCCTAGGGTTAGGGTTAGGCTTAGGGTTAGGCTTAGGGTACGGCTTAGGGTACGGGTTCGGGGAGGGCTTCGGGTACGGCGTAGGGTATGGGTTAGGGTTAGGGTTAGGGTTAGTGTTAGGGTTAGGGCTCGGTTTAGGGTACGGGTTAGGATTAGGGTACATGTTAGGGTTAGGGTAGGGGTTAGGGTTAGGGTACGCGTTACGGTTAGGGTAGTTATTAAACCTATCCCACTCTCTAGATACCCCTTAGCACGTAAAGGAATATTATTTGGGGGTCCAGCCATGGAGAAGAGTTTAGACAGTAAGATAATATAAGGAACACACCCATTATAAAGAAATCACATTAGGATTCTCTTTTTAAGCTGTTCCTTAAAACACTAGTGCTTAGGAAATCTATTGGAGGCAGAAGCAGTCAAGGGTAGCCTAGGGTTAGGGTTAGGCTTAGGGTTAGGCTTAGGGTACGGCTTAGGGTACGGGTTCGGGGAGGGCTTCGGGCACGGCGTAGGGTATGGGTTAGGGTTAGGGTTTGGGTTAGTGTTAGGGTTAGGGCTCGGTTTAGGGTACGGGTTAGGATTAGGGTACGTGTTAGGGTTAGGGTAGGGGTTAGCGTTAGGGTACGCGTTAGGGTTAGGGTAGTTATTAAACCTATCCCACTCTCTAGTTACCCCTTAGCACGTAAAGGAATATTATTTGGGGGTCCAGCCATGGAGAAGAGTTTAGACACTAGGATAAGATAAGGAACACACACATTATAAAGAAATCACATTAGGATTCTCTTTTTAAGCTGTTCCTTAAAACACTAGTGCTTAGGAAATCTATTGGAGGCAGAAGCAGTCAAGGGTAGCCTAGGGTTAGGGTTAGGCTTAGGGTTAGGCTTCGGGTACGGCTTAGGGTACGGGTTCGGGGAGGGCTTCGGGTACGGCGTAGGGTATGGGTTAGGGTTAGGGTTAGGGTTAGTGTTAGGGTTAGGGCTCGGTTTAGGGTACGGGTTAGGATTAGGGTTCGTGTTAGGGTTAGGGTAGGGGTTAGGGTTAGGGTACGTGTTACGGATAGGGTAGTTATTAAACCTATCCCACTCTCTAGTTACCCCTTAGCACGTAAAGGAATATTATTTGGGGGTCCAGCCATGGAGAAGAGTTTAGACACTAGGATAAGATAAGGAACACACCCATTATAAAGAAATCACATTAGGATTCTCTTTTTAAGCTGTTCCTTAAAACACTAGTGCTTAGGAAATCTATTGGAGGCAGAAGCAGTCAAGGGTAGCCTAGGGTTAGGGTTAGGCTTAGGGTTAGGCTTAGGGTACGGCTTAGGGTACGGGTTCGGGGAGGGCTTCGGGTACGGCGTAGGGTATGGGTTAGGGTTAGGGTTAGGGTTAGTGTTAGGGTTAGGGCTCGGTTTAGGGTACGGGTTAGGATTAGGGTACGTGTTAGGGTTAGGGTAGGGGTTAGGGTTAGGGTACGCGTTAGGGTTAGGGTAGTTATTAAACCTATCCCACTCTCTAGATACCCCTTAGCACGTAAAGGAATATTATTAGGGGGTCCAGCCATGGAGAAGAGTTTAGACACTAAGATAATATAAGGAACACACCCATTATAAAGAAATCACATTAGGATTCTCTTTTTAAGCTGTTCCTTAAAACACTAGTGCTTAGGAAATCTATTGGAGGCAGAAGCAGTCAAGGGTAGCCTAGGGTTAGGGTTAGGCTTACTGTTAGGCTTAGGGTACGGCTTAGGGTACGTGTTCGGGGAGGGCTTCGGGTACGGCGTAGGGTATGGGTTACGGTTAGGGTTAGGGTTAGTGTTAGGGTTAGGGCTCGGTTTAGGGTACGGGTTAGGATTAGGGTACATGTTAGGGTTAGGGTAGGGGTTAGGGTTAGGGTACGCGTTACAGTTAGGGTAGTTATTAAACCTATCCCACTCTCTAGATACCCCTTAGCACGTAAAGGAATATTATTTGGGGGTCCAGCCATGGAGAAGAGTTTAGACAGTAAGATAATATAAGGAACACACCCATTATAAAGAAATCACATTAGGATTCTCTTTTTAAGCTGTTCCTTAAAACACTAGTGCTTAGGAAATCTATTGGAGGCAGAAGCAGTCAAGGGTAGCCTAGGGTTAGGGTTAGGCTTACGGTTAGGCTTCGGGTACGGCGTAGGGTATGGGTTAGGGTTAGGGTTAGGGTTAGTGTTAGGGTTAGGGCTCGGTTTAGGGTACGGGTTAGGATTAGGGTTCGTGTTAGGGTTAGGGTAGGGGTTAGGGTTAGGGTACGTGTTACGGATAGGGTAGTTATTAAACCTATCCCACTCTCTAGTTACCCCTTAGCACGTAAAGGAATATTATTTGGGGGTCCAGCCATGGAGAAGAGTTTAGACACTAGGATAAGATAAGGAACACACCCATTATAAAGAAATCACATTAGGATTCTCTTTTTAAGCTGTTCCTTAAAACACTAGTGCTTAGGAAATCTATTGGAGGCAGAAGCAGTCAAGGGTAGCCTAGGGTTAGGGTTAGGCTTACGGTTAGGCTTAGGGTACGGCTTAGGGTACGGGTTCGGGGAGGGCTTCGGGTACGGCGTAGGGTATGGGTTAGGGTTAGGGTTAGGGTTAGTGTTAGGGTTAGGGCTCGGTTTAGGGTACGGGTTAGGATTAGGGTACGTGTTAGGGTTAGGGTAGGGGTTAGGGTTAGGGTACGCGTTAGGGTTAGGGTAGTTATTAAACCTATCCCACTCTCTAGATACCCCTTAGCACGTAAAGGAATATTATTAGGGGGTCCAGCCATGGAGAAGAGTTTAGACACTAAGATAATATAAGGAACACACACATTATAAAGAAATCACATTAGGATTCTCTTTTTAAGCTGTTCCTTAAAACACTAGTGCTTAGGAAATCTATTGGAGGCAGAAGCAGTCAAGGGTAGCCTAGGGTTAGGGTTAGGCTTAGTGTTAGGCTTAGGGTACGGCTTAGGGTACGTGTTCGGGGAGGGCTTCGGGTACGGCGTAGGGTATGGGTTACGGTTAGGGTTAGGGTTAGTGTTAGGGTTAGGGCTCGGTTTAGGTTACGGGTTAGGATTAGGGTACATGTTAGGGTTAGGGTAGGGGTTAGGGTTAGGGTACGCGTTACGGTTAGGGTAGTTATTAAACCTATCCCACTCTCTAGATACCCCTTAGCACGTAAAGGAATATTATTTGGGGGTCCAGCCATGGAGAAGAGTTTAGACAGTAAGATAATATAAGGAACACACCCATTATAAAGAAATCACATTAGGATTCTCTTTTTAAGCTGTTCCTTAAAACACTAGTGCTTAGGAAATCTATTGGAGGCAGAAGCAGTCAAGGGTAGCCTAGGGTTAGGGTTAGGCTTAGGGTTAGGCTTAGGGTACGGCTTAGGGTACGGGTTCGGGGAGGGCTTCGGGCACGGCGTAGGGTATGGGTTAGGGTTAGGGTTAGGGTTAGTGTTAGGGTTAGGGCTCGGTTTAGGGTACGGGTTAGGATTAGGGTACGTGTTAGGGTTAGGGTAGGGGTTAGCGTTAGGGTACGCGTTAGGGTTAGGGTAGTTATTAAACCTATCCCACTCTCTAGTTACCCCTTAGCACGTAAAGGAATATTATTTGGGGGTCCAGCCATGGAGAAGAGTTTAGACACTAGGATAAGATAAGGAACACACACATTATAAAGAAATCACATTAGGATTCTCTTTTTAAGCTGTTCCTTAAAACACTAGTGCTTAGGAAATCTATTGGAGGCAGAAGCAGTCAAGGGTAGCCTAGGGTTAGGGTTAGGCTTAGGGTTAGGCTTCGGGTACGGCTTAGGGTACGGGTTCGGGGAGGGCTTCGGGTACGGCGTATGGTATGGGTTAGGGTTAGGGTTAGGGTTAGTGTTAGGGTTAGGGCTCGGTTTAGGGTACGGGTTAGGATTAGGGTTCGTGTTAGGGTTAGGGTAGGGGTTAGGGTTAGGGTACGTGTTACGGATAGGGTAGTTATTAAACCTATCCCACTCTCTAGTTACCCCTTAGCACGTAAAGGAATATTATTTGGGGGTCCAGCCATGGAGAAGAGTTTAGACACTAGGATAAGATAAGGAACACACCCATTATAAAGAAATCACATTAGGATTCTCTTTTTAAGCTGTTCCTTAAAACACTAGTGCTTAGGAAATCTATTGGAGGCAGAAGCAGTCAAGGGTAGCCTAGGGTTAGGGTTAGGCTTACTGTTAGGCTTAGGGTACGGCTTAGGGTACGTGTTCGGGGAGGGCTTCGGGTACGTCGTAGGGTATGGGTTACGGTTAGGGTTAGGGTTAGTGTTAGGGTTAGGGCTCGGTTTAGGGTACGGGTTAGGATTAGGGTACATGTTAGGGTTAGGGTAGGGGTTAGGGTTAGGGTACGCGTTACAGTTAGGGTAGTTATTAAACCTATCCCACTCTCTAGATACCCCTTAGCACGTAAAGGAATATTATTTGGGGGTCCAGCCATGGAGAAGAGTTTAGACAGTAAGATAATATAAGGAACACACCCATTATAAAGAAATCACATTAGGATTCTCTTTTTAAGCTGTTCCTTAAAACACTAGTGCTTAGGAAATCTATTGGAGGCAGAAGCAGTCAAGGGTAGCCTAGGGTTAGGGTTAGGCTTAGGGTTAGGCTTAGGGTACGGCTTAGGGTACGGGTTCGGGGAGGGCTTCGGGCACGGCGTAGGGTATGGGTTAGGGTTAGGGTTAGGGTTAGGGTTAGGGTTAGGGCTCGGTTTAGGGTACGGGTTAGGATTAGGGTACGTGTTAGGGTTAGGGTAGGGGTTAGCGTTAGGGTACGCGTTAGGGTTAGGGTAGTTATTAAACCTATCCCACTCTCTAGTTACCCCTTAGCACGTAAAGGAATATTATTTGGGGGTCCAGCCATGGAGAAGAGTTTAGACACTAGGATAAGATAAGGAACACACACATTATAAAGAAATCACATTAGGATTCTCTTTTTAAGCTGTTCCTTAAAACACTAGTGCTTAGGAAATCTATTGGAGGCAGAAGCAGTCAAGGGTAGCCTAGGGTTAGGGTTAGGCTTAGGGTTAGGCTTCGGGTACGGCTTAGGGTACGGGTTCGGGGAGGGCTTCGGGTACGGCGTAGGGTATAGGTTAGGGTTAGGGTTAGGGTTAGTGTTAGGGTTAGGGCTCGGTTTAGGGTACGGGTTAGGATTAGGGTTCGTGTTAGGGTTAGGGTAGGGGTTAGGGTTAGGGTACGTGTTACGGATAGGGTAGTTATTAAACCTATCCCACTCTCTAGTTACCCCTTAGCAAGTAAAGGAATATTATTTGGGGGTCCAGCCATGGAGAAGAGTTTAGACACTAGGATAAGATAAGGAACACACCCATTATAAAGAAATCACATTAGGATTCTCTTTTTAAGCTGTTCCTTAAAACACTAGTGCTTAGGAAATCTATTGGAGGCAGAAGCAGTCAAGGGTAGCCTAGGGTTAGGGTTAGGCTTAGGGTTAGGCTTAGGGTACGGCTTAGGGTACGGGTTCGGGGAGGGTTTCGGGTACGGCGTAGGGTATGGGTTAGGGTTAGGGTTAGGGTTAGTGTTAGGGTTAGGGCTCGGTTTAGGGTACGGGTTAGGATTAGGGTACGTGTTAGGGTTAGGGTAGGGGTTAGGGTTAGGGTACGCGTTAGGGTTAGGGTAGTTATTAAACCTATCCCACTCTCTAGATAACCCTTAGCACGTAAAGGAATATTATTAGGGGGTCCAGCCATGGAGAAGAGTTTAGACACTAAGATAATATAAGGAACACACACATTATAAAGAAATCACATTAGGATTCTCTTTTTAAGCTGTTCCTTAAAACACTAGTGCTTAGGAAATCTATTGGAGGCAGAAGCAGTCAAGGGTAGCCTAGGGTTAGGGTTAGGCTTACTGTTAGGCTTAGGGTACGGCTTAGGGTACGTGTTCGGGGAGGGCTTCGGGTACGGCGTAGGGTATGGGTTACGGTTACGGTTAGGGTTAGTGTTAGGGTTAGGGCTCGGTTTAGGGTACGGGTTAGGATTAGGGTACATGTTAGGGTTAGGGTAGGGGTTAGGGTTAGGGTACGCGTTACGGTTAGGGTAGTTATTAAACCTATCCCACTCTCTAGATACCCCTTAGCACGTAAAGGAATATTATTTGGGGGTCCAGCCATGGAGAAGAGTTTAGACAGTAAGATAATATAAGGAACACACACATTATAAAGAAATAACATTATGATTCTCTTTTTAAGCTGTTCCTTAAAAAGACTAGTGCTTAGGAAATCTATTGGAGGCAGAAGCAGTCAAGGGTAGCCTAGGGTTAGGGTTAGGCTTAGGGTTAGGCTTAGGGTACGGCTTAGGGTACGGGTTCGGGGAGGGCTTCGGGTACGGCGTAGGGTATGGGTTAGGGTTAAGGTTAGGGTTAGTGTTAGGGTTAGGGCTCGGTTTAGGGTACGGGTTAGGATTAGGGTACGTGTTAGAATTAGGGTAGGGGTTAGCGTTAGGGTAAGCGTTAGGGTAAGGGTAGTTATTAAACCTATCCCACTCTCTAGTTACCCCTTAGCACGTAAAGGAATATTATTTGGGTGTCCAGCCATGGAGAAGAGTTTAGACACTAGGATAAGATAAGGAACACACCCATTATAAAGAAATCACATTAGGATTCTCTTTTTAAGCTGTTCCTTAAAACACTAGTGCTTAGGAAATCTATTGGAGGCAGAAGCAGTCAAGGGTAGCCTAGGGTTAGGGTTAGGCTTAGGGTTAGGCTTAGGGTACGGCTTAGGGTACGGGTTCGGGGAGGGCTTCGGGCACGGCGTAGGGTATGGGTTAGTGTTAGGGTTAGGGTTAGTGTTAGGGTTAGGGCTCGGTTTAGGGTACGGGTTAGGATTAGGGTACGTGTTAGGGTAAGGGTAGGGGTTAGGGTTAGGGTACGCGTTAGGGTTAGGATAGTGATTAAACCTATCCCACTCTCTCGATACCCCTTAGCACATAAAAGAATATTATTTGGGGGTCCAGCCATGGAGAAGAGTTTAGACACTAGGATTAGATAAGGAACACACCCATTATAAAGAAATCACATTAGGATTCTCTTTTTAAGCTGTTCCTTAAAACACTAGTGCTTAGGAAATCTATTGGAGGCAGAAGCAGTCAAGGGTAGCCTAGGGTTAGGGTTAGGCTTAGGGTTAGGCTTAGGGTACGGCTTAGGGTACGTGTTCGGGGAGGGCTTCGGGTACGGCGTAGGGTATGGGTTAGGGTTAGGGTTAGGTTTAGTGTTAGGGTTAGGGCTCGTTTTAGGGTACGGGTTAGGATTAGGGTTCGTGTTAGGGTTAGGGTAGGGGTGAGGGTTAGGGTACGTGTTACGGATAGGGTAGTTATTAAACCTATCCCACTCTCTAGGTACCCATTAGCACGTAAAGGAATATTATTTGGGGGTCCAGCCATGGAGAAGAGTTTAGACACTAGGATAAGATAAGGAACACACCCATTATAAAGAAATCACATTAGGATTCTCTTTTTAAGCTGTTCCTTAAAACACTAGTGCTTAGGAAATCTATTGGAGGCAGAAGCAGTCAAGGGTAGCCTAGGGTTAGGGTTAGGCTTACTGTTAGGCTTACGGTACGGCTTAGGGTACGTGTTCGGGGAGGGCTTCGGGTACGGCGTAGGGTATGTGTTACGGTTAGGGTTAGGGTTAGTGTTAGGGTTAGGGCTCGGTTTAGGGTACGGGTTAGTATTAGGGTACATGTTAGGGTTAGGGTAGGGGTTAGGGTTAGGGTACGCGTTACGGTTAGGGTAGTTATTAAACCTATCCCACTCTCTAGATACCCCTTAGCACGTAAAGGAATATTATTTGGGGGTCCAGCCATGGAGAAGAGTTTAGACAGTAAGATAATATAAGGAAGACACCCATTATAAAGAAATCACATTAGGATTCTCTTTTTAAGCTGTTCCTTAAAACACTAGTGCTTAGGAAATCTATTGGAGGCAGAAGCAGTCAAGGGTAGCCTAGGGTTAGGGTTAGGCTTAGGGTTAGGCTTAGGGTACGGCTTAGGGTACGGGATCGGGGAGGGCTTCGGGCACGGCGTAGGGTATGGGTTAGGGTTAGGGTTAGGGTTAGTGTTAGGGTTAGGGCTCGGTTTAGGGTACGGGTTAGGATTAGGGTACGTGTTAGGGTTAGGGTAGGGGTTAGCGTTAGGGTACGCGTTAGGGTTCGGGTAGTTATTAAACCTATCTCACTCTCTAGTTACCCCTTAGCACGTAAAGGAATATTATTTGGGGGTCCAGCCATGGAGAAGAGTTTAGACACTAGGATAAGATAAGGAACACACACATTATAAAGAAATCACATTAGGATTCTCTTTTTAAGCTGTTCCTTAAAACACTAGTGCTTAGGAAATCTATTGGAGGCAGAAGCAGTCAAGGGTAGCCTAGGGTTAGGGTTAGGCTTACTGTTAGGCTTAGGGTACGGCTTAGGGTACGTGTTCGGGGAGGGCTTCGGGTACGGCGTAGGGTATGGGTTACAGATAGGGTTAGGGTTAGTGTTAGGGTTAGGGCTCGGTTTAGGGTACGGGTTAGGATTAGGGTACATGTTAGGGTTAGGGTAGGGGTTAGGGTTAGGGTACGCGTTACGGTTAGGGTAGTTATTAAACCTATCCCACTCTCTAGATACCCCTTAGCACGTAAAGGAATATTATTTGGGGGTCCAGCCATGGAGAAGAGTTTAGACAGTAAGATAATATAAGGAACAAACCCATTATAAAGAAATCACATTAGGATTCTCTTTTTAAGCTGTTCCTTAAAACACTAGTGCTTAGGAAATCTATTGGAGGCAGAAGCAGTCAAGGGTAGCCTAGGGTTAGGGTTAGGCTTAGGGTTAGGCTTAGGGTACGGCTTAGGGTACGGGTTCGGGGAGGGCTTCGGGCACGGCATAGGGTATGGGTTAGGGTTAGGGTTAGGGTTAGTGTTAGGGTTAGGGCTCGGTTTAGGGTACGGGTTAGGATTAGGGTACGTGTTAGGGTTAGGGTAGGGGTTAGCGTTAGGGTACGCGTTAGGGTTAGGGTAGTTATTAAACCTATCCCACTCTCTAGTTACCCCTTAGCACGTAAAGGAATATTATTTGGGGGTCCAGCCATGGAGAAGAGTTTAGACACTAGGAATAAGGAACACACACATTATAAAGAAATCACATTAGGATTCTCTTTTTAAGCTGTTCCTTAAAACACTAGTGCTTAGGAAATCTATTGGAGGCAGAAGCAGTCAAGGGTAGCCTAGGGTTAGGGTTAGGCTTAGGGTTAGGCTTCGGGTACGGCTTAGGGTACGGGTTCGGGGAGGGCTTCGGGTACGGCGTAGGGTATGGGTTAGGGTTAGGGTTAGGGTTAGTGTTAGGTTTAGGGCTCGGTTTAGGGGTACGGGTTAGGATTAGGGTTCGTGTTAGGGTTAGGGTTAGGGTACGTGTTACGGATAGGGTAGTTATTAAACCTATCCCACTCTCTAGTTACCCCTTAGCAAGTAAAGGAATATTATTTTGGGGGTCCAGCCATGGAGAAGAGTTTAGACACTAGGATAAGATAAGGAACACACCCATTATAAAGAAATCACATTAGGATTCTCTTTTTAAGCTGTTCCTTAAAACACTAGTGCTTAGGAAATCTATTGGAGGCAGAAGCAGTCAAGGGTAGCCTAGGGTTAGGGTTAGGCTTAGGGTTAGGCTTAGGGTACGGCTTAGGGTACGGGTTCGGGGACGGTTTTCGGTTACGGCGTAGGGTATGGGTTAGGGTTAGGGTTAGGGTTAGTGTTAGGGTTAGGGCTCGGTTTAGGGTACGGGTTAGGATTAGGGTACGTGTTAGGGTTAGGGTAGGGGTTAGGGTTAGGGTACGCGTTAGGGTTAGGGTAGTTATTAAACCTATCCCACTCTCTAGATACCCCTTAGCACGTAAAGGAATATTATTAGGGTGTCCAGCCATGGAGAAGAGTTTAGACACTAAGATAATATAAGGAACACACACATTATAAAGAAATCACATTAGGATTCTCTTTTTAAGCTGTTCCTTAAAACACTAGTGCTTAGGAAATCTATTGGAGGCAGAAGCAGTCAAGGGTAGCCTAGGGTTAGGGTTAGGCTTACTGTTAGGCTTAGGGTACGGCTTAGGGTACGTGTTCGGGGAGGGCTTCGGGTACGGCGTAGGGTATGGGTTACGGTTAGGGTTAGGGTTAGTGTTAGGGTTAGGGCTCGGTTTAGGGTACGGGTTAGGATTAGGGTACATGTTAGGGGTTAGGGTAGGGGTTAGGGTTAGGGTACGCGTTACGGTTAGGGTAGTTATTAAACCTATCCCACTCTCTAGATACCCCTTAGCACGTAAAGGAATATTATTTGGGGGTCCAGCCATGGAGAAGAGTTTAGACAGTAAGATAATATAAGGAACACACACATTATAAAGAAATAACATTATGATTCTCTTTTTAAGCTGTTCCTTAAAACACTAGTGCTTAGGAAATCTATTGGAGGCAGAAGCAGTCAAGGGTAGCCTAGGGTTAGGGTTAGGCTTAGGGTTAGGCTTAGGGTACGGCTTAGGGTACGGGTTCGGGGAGGTCTTCGGGTACGGCGTAGGGTATGGGTTAGGGTTAAGGTTAGGGTTAGTGTTAGGGTTAGGGCTCGGTTTAGGGTACGGGTTAGGATTAGGGTACGTGTTAGGGTTAGGGTAGGGGTTAGCGTTAGGGTAAGCGTTAGGGTAAGGGTAGTTATTAAACCTATCCCACTCTCTAGTTACCCCTTAGCACGTAAAGGAATATTATTTGGGTGTCCAGCCATGGAGAAGAGTTTAGACACTAGGATAAGATAAGGAACACACCCATTATAAAGAAATCACATTAGGATTCTCTTTTTAAGCTGTTCCTTAAAACACTAGTGCTTAGGAAATCTATTGGAGGCAGAAGCAGTCAAGGGTAGCCTAGGGTTAGGGTTAGGCTTAGGGTTAGGCTTAGGGTACGGCTTAGGGTACGGGTTCGGGGAGGGCTTCGGGCACGGCGTAGGGTATGGGTTAGGGTTAGGGTTAGGTTTAGTGTTAGGGTTAGGGCTCGGTTTAGGGTACGGGTTAGGATTAGGGTACGTGTTAGGGTTAGGGTAGGGGTTAGCGTTAGGGTACGCATTAGGGTTAGGGTAGTTATTAAACCTATCCCACTCTCTAGTTACCCCTTAGCACGTAAAGGAATATTATTTGGGGGTCCAGCCATGGAGAAGAGTTTAGACACTAGGATAAGATAAGGAACACACACATTATAAAGAAATCACATTAGGATTCTCTTTTTAAGCTGTTCCTTAAAACACTAGTGCTTAGGAAATCTATTGGAGGCAGAAGCAGTCAAGGGTAGCCTAGTGTTAGGGTTAGGCTTAGGGTTAGGCTTCGGGTACGGCTTAGGGTACGGGTTCGGGGAGGGCTTCGGGTACGGCGTAGGGAATGGGTTAGGGTTAGGGTTAGGGTTAGTGTTAGGGTTAGGGCTCGGTTTAGGGTACGGGTTAGGATTAGGGTACGTGTTAGGGTAAGGGTAGGGGTTAGGGTTAGGGTACGCGTTAGTGTTAGGGTAGTGATTAAACCTATCCCACTCTCTCGATACCCCTTAGCACATAAAAGAATATTATTTGGGGGTCCAGCCATGGAGAAGAGTTTAGACACTAGGATTAGATAAGGAACACACCCATTATAAAGAAATCACATTAGGATTCTCTTTTTAAGCTGTTCCTTAAAACACTAGTGCTTAGGAAATCTATTGGAGGCAGAAGCAGTCAAGGGTAGCCTAGGGTTAGGGTTAGGCTTAGGGTTAGGCTTAGGGTACGGCTTAGGGTACGTGTTCGGGGAGGGCTTCGGGTACGGCGTAGGGTATGGGTTAGGGTTAGGGTTAGGTTTAGTGTTAGGGTTAGGGCTCGTTTTAGGGTACGGGTTAGGATTAGGGTTCGTGTTAGGGTTAGGGTAGGGGTGAGGGTTAGGGTACGTGTTACGGATAGGGTAGTTATTAAACCTATCCCACTCTCTAGGTACCCATTAGCACGTAAAGGAATATTATTTGGGGGTCCAGCCATGGAGAAGAGTTTAGACACTAGGATAAGATAAGGAACACACCCATTATAAAGAAATCACATTAGGATTCTCTTTTTAAGCTGATCTTTAAAACACTAGTGCTTAGGAAATCTATTGGAGGCAGAAGCAGTCAAGGGTAGCCTAGGGTAAGGGTTAGGCTTACTGTTAGGCTTAGGGTACGGCTTAGGGTACGTGTTCGGGGAGGGCTTCGGGTACGGCGTAGGGTATGTGTTACGGTTAGGGTTAGGGTTAGTGTTAGGGTTAGGGCTCGGTTTAGGGTACGGGTTAGGATTAGGGTACATGTTAGGGTTAGGGTAGGGGTTAGGGTTAGGGTACGCGTTAGGGTTAGGGTAGTTATTAAACCTATCCCACTCTCTTGATACCCCTTAGCACGTAAAGGAATATTATTTGGGGGTCCAGCCATGGAGAAGAGTTTAGACAGTAAGATAATATAAGGAACACACACATTATAAAGAAATAACATTATGATTCTCTTTTTAAGCTGTTCCTTAAAACACTAGTGCTTAGGAAATCTATTGGAGGCAGAAGCAGTCAAGGGTAGCCTAGGGTTAGGGTTAGGCTTAGGGTTAGGCTTAGGGTACGGCTTAGGGTACGGGTTCGGGGAGGGCTTCGGGCACGGCGTAGGGTATGGGTTAGGGTTAGGGTTAGGGTTAGTGTTAGGGTTAGGGCTCGGTTTAGGGTACGGGTTAGGATTAGGGTACGTGTTAGGGTTAGGGTAGGGGTTAGCGTTAGGGTACGCGTTAGGGTTAGGGTAGTTATTAAACCTATCCCACTCTCTAGTTACCCCTTAGCACGTAAAGGAATATTATTTGGGGGTCCAGCCATGGAGAAGAGTTTAGACACTAGGATAAGATAAGGAACACACACATTATAAAGAAATCACATTAGGATTCTCTTTTTAAGCTGTTCCTTAAAACACTAGTGTTTAGGAAATCTATTGGAGGCAGAAGCAGTCAAGGGTAGCCTAGGGTTAGGGTTAGGCTTAGGGTTAGGCTTCGGGTACGGCTTAGGGTACGGGTTCGGGGAGGGCTTCGGGTACGGCGTAGGGTATGGGTTAGGGTTAGGGTTAGGGTTAGTGTTAGGGTTAGGGCTCGGTTTAGGGTACGGGTTAGGATTAGGGTACGTGTTAGGGTAAGGGTAGGGGTTAGGGTTAGGGTACGCGTTAGGGTTAGGGTAGTGATTAAACCTATCCCACTCTCTCGATACCCCTTAGCACATAAAAGAATATTATTTGGGGGTCCAGCCATGGAGAAGAGTTTAGACACTAGGATTAGATAAGGAACACACCCATTATAAAGAAATCACATTAGGATTCTCTTTTTAAGCTGTTCCTTAAAACACTAGTGCTTAGGAAATCTATTGGAGGCAGAAGCAGTCAAGGGTAGCCTAGGGTTAGGGTTAGGCTTAGGGTTAGGCTTCGGGTACGGCTTAGGGTACGTGTTCGGGGAGGGCTTCGGGTACGGCGTAGGGTATGGGTTAGGGTTAGGGTTAGGTTTAGTGTTAGGGTTAGGGCTCGTTTTAGGGTACGGGTTAGGATTAGGGTTCGTGTTAGGGTTAGGGTAGGGGTGAGGGTTAGGGTACGTGTTACGGATAGGGTAGTTATTAAACCTATCCCACTCTCTAGGTACCCATTAGCACGTAAAGGAATATTATTTGGGGGTCCAGCCATGGAGAAGAGTTTAGACACTAGGATAAGATAAGGAACACACCCATTATAAGGAAATCACATTAGGATTCTCTTTTTAAGCTGTTCCTTAAAACACTAGTGCTTAGGAAATCTATTGGAGGCAGAAGCAGTCAAGGGTAGCCTAGGGTTAGGGTTAGGCTTAGGGTTAGGCTTAGGGTACGGCTTAGGGTACGGGTTCGGGGAGGGCTTCGGGTACGGCGTAGGGTATGGGTTAGGGTTAGGGTTAGGGTTAGTGTTAGGGTTAGGGCTCGGTTTAGGGTACGGGTTAGGATTAGGGTACGTGTTAGGGTTAGGGTAGGGGTTAGGGTTAGGGTACACGTTAGGGTTAGGGTAGTTATTAAACCTATCCCACTCTCTAGATACCCCTTAGCACGTAAAGGAATATTATTAGGGGGTCCAGCCATGGAGAAGAGTTTAGACACTAAGATAATATAAGGAACTCACACATTATAAAGAAATAACATTAGGATTCTCTTTTTAAGCTGTTCCTTAAAACACTAGTGCTTAGGAAATCTATTGGAGGCAGAAGCAGTCAAGGGTAGCCTAGGGTTAGGGTTAGGCTTAGGGTTAGGCTTAGGGTACGGCTTAGGGTACGGGTTCGGGGAGGGCTTCGGGTACGGCGTAGGGTATGGGTTAGGGTTAAGGTTAGGGTTAGTGTTAGGGTTAGGGCTCGGTTTAGGGTACGGGTTAAGATTAGGGTACGTGTTAGGGTTAGGGTAGGGGTTAGCGTTAGGGTACGCGTTAGGGTTAGGGTAGTTATTAAACCTATCCCACTCTCTAGTTACCCCTTAGCACGTAAAGGAATATTATTTGGGGGTCCAGCCATGGAGAAGAGTTTAGACACTAGGATAAGATAAGGAACACACCCATTATAAAGAAATCACATTAGGATTCTCTTTTTAAGCTGTTCCTTAAAACACTAGTGCTTAGGAAATCTATTGGAGGCAGAAGCAGTCAAGGGTAGCCTAGGGTTAGGGTTAGGCTTAGGGTTAGGCTTAGGGTACGGCTTAGGGTACGGGTTCGGGGAGGGCTTCGGGCACGGCGTAGGGTATGGGTTAGGGTTAGGGTTAGGGTTAGTGTTAGGGTTAGGGCTCGGTTTAGGGTACGGGTTAGGATTAGGGTACGTGTTAGGGTTAGGGTAGGGGTTCGCGTTAGGGTACGCTTTAGGGTTAGGGTAGTTATTAAACCTATCCCACTCTCTAGTTACCCCTTAGCACGTAAAGGAATATTATTTGGGGGTCCAGCCATGGAGAAGAGTTTAGACACTAGGATAAGATAAGGAACACACACATTATAAAGAAATCACATTAGGATTCTCTTTTTAAGCTGTTCCTTAAAACACTAGTGCTTAGGAAATCTATTGGAGGCAGAAGCAGTCAAGGGTAGCCTAGGGTTAGGGTTAGGCTTACGGTTAGGCTTAGGGTACGGCTTAGGGTACGGGTTCGGGGAGGGCTTCGGGTACGGCGTAGGGTATGGGTTAGGGTTAGGGTTAGGGTTAGTGTTAGGGTTAGGGCTCGGTTTAGGGTACGGGTTAGGATTAGGGTACGTGTTAGGGTAAGGGTAGGGGTTAGGGTTATGGTACGCGTTAGGGTTAGGGTAGTGATTAAACCTATCCCACTCTCTCGATACCCCTTAGCACATAAAAGAATATTATTTGGGGGTCCAGCCATGGAGAAGAGTTTAGACACTAGGATTAGATAATGAACACACCCATTATAAAGAAATCACATTAGGATTCTCTTTTTAAGCTGTTCCTTAAAACACTAGTGCTTAGGAAATCTATTGGAGGCAGAAGCAGTCAAGGGTAGCCTAGGGTTAGGGTTAGGCTTAGGGTTAGGCTTAGGGTACGGCTTAGGGTACGTGTTCGGGGACGGCTTCGGGTACGGCGTAGGGTATGGGTTAGGGTTAGGGTTAGGTTTAGTGTTAGGGTTAGGGCTCGTTTTAGGGTACGGGTTAGGATTAGGGTTCGTGTTAGGGTTAGGGTAGGGGTGAGGGTTAGGGTACGTGTTACGGATAGGGTAGTTATTAAACCTATCCCACTCTCTAGGTACCCATTAGCACGTAAAGGAATATTATTTGGGGGTCCAGCCATGGAGAAGAGTTTAGACACTAGGATAAGATAAGGAACACACCCATTATAAAGAAATCACATTAGGATTCTCTTTTTAAGCTGTTCCTTAAAACACTAGTGCTTAGGAAATCTATTGGAGGCAGAAGCAGTCAAGGGTAGCCTAGGGTTAGGGTTAGGCTTAGGGTTAGGCTTAGGGTACGGCTTAGGGTACGGG